>NW_010431926.1:18493-35609 GCF_000710305.1 Buceros rhinoceros silvestris
GAATGCAGGCACAGTGGACTGGAGGGAAGTCTGGGAGGGAGGCACCGATAGGCTAGAGGGTGAGCTGCAGCCCTCTTAAACCTCTGTCATAATCCTTTCTTGGGAGGGGGGATCCAAGAGTGAAGCATGAGAAAATGTGGGGCATAATGATTATAGACTCAAGAACCAAAGGCTCAGCCCCAAGACAATTACCATCTAAAAGCAGAATGTTTTTCTTTTCCTCGCAGGGCAGGATCATTCTGGAAATTGTCCCTAATCCCACGATGGCTCCCTAGAATGTAGTCACTAGAATGTAGTCATCTTTGGGCAGTGCACTCCAGAACCACCCTCACACAAGACTTGTGGTCTTAAGGAATCCATGTTGAGCAACTGTCCTACAATGCAATGTGCACTCTTCTCCCTTTTTAATACATTGCACCATTGTGAGACTTCATTTTCTGTTGTCAGCCTTCTAGAGCTCTTATGACACTTCTTAAAGTAGCTTTTGGCATCAATTACCGATTTTACTTCAGAACATCTCCGCAATATGTGCTTCTTAGTTGCAAATGAAGAACAGCAGAAAGGAAATGGCCGAATCTTCTGTGTAAATGAACTGTATTCCCTCTGCCAGAATATAATTTATGCACAGATTTTAGTCCAGGTTCCTCTTTCTTAACCCTTTGCTGACAGGTTATATGGAATAAGGAAATTTGAGAAAGACTTTCAGTAACTTAGAAACTTTGAAGTAAAAAATTTCAGTGCCAGCCCTTCAGAAATATTTTAAAAATTTTGGATGCAGAAACAGATTCTCCATATTGTACATGGTTTTTTGGCTGACATTTTTTTGTACGCTAACAGCTGACTGTTAGCTAGGATACCAGCCTGAAAATATGTTCATTGGCATCCTCCATGTCAAGTCATGTCCTAATTCAGTCTTGCTGATGGTCCTCAATCTGCAGTCATTTCAGGAACATGAAGAGCCTCTTACCGAATTTTTTTCTCCCCTCCCTCAACAACATATAGTCTGCTCCCCACTGCAGTCATGCTGGCTTGTCCTTCATTTGTTTCCAAAACAGTGACCCAGGAAATGTTGTTAAGTTTTCTTACAAAAACACAGGTTGAACCTTTTTTTGTTTTCTTGGAAGCCTTTAGACATAGGAATAATGTAGCAGCTTTCCTGCTCTAGCAGTTTGTACCTCAGCCACACTTCTCATGTTCCCTTACACGTGTAACATTAATATTTACAACTGTACAGGCATGGAGAGGGAGATACATTCAAACAGTACATCTGAATCCTTGTGAGTTTTGTCAGACATTTTTTTGTAAATATAATTTCTGAAGGTCACTGAAATTTAACTTAAGGTCCACATGTGTGGAAGTGGGACTTTTCTACTCCAGTAAGTAGTTGTCAACATCATTAAGATGCTATCTCCACTGTTTTTAGAACTGGTTTTCTGTTTAGTGTTTATGAACAAGTTACAAGAAACAACTCAAGTTGTACGTTTCAAGTATGGTACAGAGTGAATTAGTGTTTAGTGGCATTTGAGCAGTAAGACTGGGAGAAGAAATTATGCCCTACAAAACCAGTTTCAGATGTAGTTCTGTCCAGTCACAGTTTAGTAATAACTGTGTATGGAAAACAGTGCATGCCTTCTGTACAGGCTGATATCTGATATACTTGAAGAAAACTCTGCCTTCTTTACTGAGAAACAATTGTATTTGCAGCGATGCCATACTCATCCCTTCTCCTGGGAGAGTGTTGTCTTTCTGCTCCAGGCAGAAAGGATGTTTTCAGTGGTTCATCACCATCTGTAAAATCACTGTAAATAGAACAATTTCTACTCCCTCTCAGCTGCTACCATTTGCATGTGAGTAACACAAATTGAAGAAAATATAGTCTTCTGAAACATCAGTGATAGTTGGCCCCAGATCAGCTCTGAAACAACTATAAAAATAACAGCGTTACATTGACATACCTCTCTAGTTATTTCCTGCTATCCAGAAGAGCTATCCCATCTCAGTTCTCCCAGTGGGACTGGTATTGATTTTACCACATGTTGTTAAGAGAATCTACCTTTTATATCTTATCTATAAACATAATAATATAAACACAATATACAAATAAAAGATATGCATATGTCTTATAAAACCACACTTCAGTCTCATCAGCACTCCTCTCCTCTGTCTGAAAACACAGGTAGTTAGCCAGGGAGATAAAGCAGAGTTACAACAGCAGCACCATCTTTGCTTGCTCATTCATGAAAGGAGAATGGTACAAGTTTTCCTGGGTAGACCTGCTCCTACATGGCACTGTCCAACCTCATCGGTATCCCACATAATAGTAACTTTGGAAACTCCTCAGCAACCAACAAATGGGGATATAGAATTCAGTGCATTCCTACCCTTGAATGGTCTGTTTTTTCCTTCATCCCTACATACTCGTGATCATATCAATACTGGGTTCTTTGGCAAACATGCTTTATTGGACACTCTGTGAAGCACAGAGGGTGCATGCGTAGCAGGATCTTGAGATTCCCAGAGTCAGGCTGTGGAAAGTCTTTGGAGTCAGCATGCAGAAAATAAAAGAGCTCTTGTTTCCTACATGAATTATTGCCAGAACCCAAACTAGAGCATTTTAAAATCCAGATTACAGCAACCTTCCTTTTCAAATAGATCATCTTTGATCTGCTAGATAGAACACAAGTTTTTATGAACAATTTTCTCCTCACTATGTCCTTGCAGAGACAAGGTCTTTTCCAGAGAGATTGTCCCTCAACCCACGTTTTTAATGACTCCCTACAATTTAACCACCTCTGTACTGCATCATCCGGGATGATCAGTCACAGTTACCCTCTTCCACTGATGCTGAATCTTATCTCTGTGTCCACTTTAAAGGCTTTCCTAGTCTCTGCTTGCATTCTGGAGAGTGTTTCTCTTACTTTTGTCTTGTACAGTGCTGGGCTCTGAGGTTTAGTGAAGATAGAGTTTGCATTCGTGCTCAGAACAGAAGCCAGTCTCCCATTTTCTCCTCTGACTTATTCCACGTCACTCAGAGTGCACGGGTCAGGACAAGGCAACTATGACCTGAAGGCTTTCCGCCTTCTGCTCTGCCCCACCCCTTTCTAACAAGCCAAACACTGCAGTGCTTATGACATAAACAGTGAATAAACAAATTAAATTGTACAATCTGCCACATGGAAGTTCAGCACCTCCATTTCTCCTTGGCAGATTTTGGAGAGCTTGCAACACAGTGCAATCTGTGTGTAGGAAAGGACTTGGTGTGGTCAGAGCCTCTGGCTGGTCTTTCTGTGAGCTACCCCTCTCCAGTCTTTCAGCAGCAGTCCTTTCCAGTAGGCTTGGGTGACACACACTTTTGCTATCAAAACAAACAAGGGCATTTGGTTTGAGCCTTCTCAAGCACATGGCTTGCTGAGGAAAAACCTGTTTCATAGGTTTGGACTGTGATATCTCTTTAGGCTGGTACATGCTTGGCATTTTGCATTCAAGTATGTTAGCCATGAGAAATGGTAGCGAGGTTTATCTATGTTGCTAAATGGAGCAAGCAACGCTCTAGCAACTATCAAAATTCATTGGTGTTCTTTTCCCCAGATGTTAACTGTCTCTTTGTATGTGTTACTAAGAAGCTTGCTAAATCTCTCTATCGGTTTCTGCACTTTGACACCTAAATATGAAGATGCAGTGCTTGAAAGTCAGGCAGTGGGTGACCTTAGAGACATCTGTAGAAATAGTTCTGAAAGGTGAATAATGAACACAGCTCACCTTGTGTTTTCTGAAATAAAAGAATAAACCAGCTCCCAGCACCTGGTAAATGAAATTAACATTACGTACGTAGGTTCCCTGTGTTGTTACTTCCATTCAGCATGAGTATGAAATTTCCTTGCAGAAGGTTTTTTGTATAATAATAATCATAGGATCATAGAATCATCTGGTTGGAAGAGACCTTAAAGATCATCGAGTCCAACCGTTACCCCTGCACTGCCAGGATCCCTACACCATCTCCCTCAGCACCAGATCCACACGGTTTTTAAACACTTCCAAGGATGGGGACTCTACCACCTCCCTAGGCAACCCGTTCCAATGCTTAATAACCCTCTCTGTAAAGAAATTTTTCCTGATATCCAACCTAAACCTCCCCTGGCGCAACTTGAGGCCATTCCCCCTCGTCCTGTCATTCTTAATACGGGAGAAGAGATCGACCCCCACCTCCCTACAACTTCCCTTCAGATAATTGTAGAGAGCAATAAGGTCCCCCCTGAGCCTCCTCTTCTCCAGACTGAACAGTCCCAGCTCCTTCAGCCGCTCCTCATAGGACAAGTTCTCCAGACCCTTAACCAGCTTTGTTGCCCTTCTCTGAACCCGCTCTAGCACCTCAACATCCTTCCTGAAGTGAGGGGCCCAAAACTGGACACAGTATTCAAGGTGTGGTCTCACCAGTGCTGAATAACAATAATAAAAGAAACTGAAAAAGAAGAATTGGCTTATATCCACTTTGAATCCTTCCACAAAGTCCTTCTCAGCGCACAGACTTCACTAAATCATCCCTCTTTTATCTCCCTCCACTGCAACACCCCCACCTTCTGTGCTGTTTAACATAAAATACTTTCTTTTCAGAGCCCTTCACAGCCTCTGAACACCAGTTTTTCATTTTTCATTCTCTTA
Organism: Buceros rhinoceros silvestris; assembly: GCF_000710305.1. Lineage (NCBI taxonomy): Eukaryota > Metazoa > Chordata > Aves > Bucerotiformes > Bucerotidae > Buceros > Buceros rhinoceros. The sequence goes on from NW_010431926.1 coordinate 23,153, forward strand.
TATGTCAACTCTCCCCTCCACGTACATCACCTACTTGTTAGATTTGCAAACATATTTGTGCTCAATTTCATGCTGCCTTTCATAACTGAAGGTTGCAGTTTCAAACTCTTTCAAGCCTCTACTCACAACTCACTTTCCTCTGCAAGACCTTGCCCATATGCTGACCTATCACACTGTTGCGGGTAGGCAGCTAAGCACCACATGGCTCATTTCCCTCCTTCACCCTAGTGGGATGGGGAAAAAGGAAAGGAAGAGTAAAAGCAAGAAAACTTGTGAGTCAAGATAAAATTTGTTTATTAAGGGAAGAAGAAGTGGAAGAGGGGGAAAAGAGAGAAAGCAAAACAAGTGATGCAAAGGCAACCCCTCGGTACCTCCCTTGAGAAGACAGATGACCTGAGAGCTCCTGAGCAAGATGGCTAACACTCCTAAACCCCCCTCTTTTCCTGTTGAATTGCTGAGCAAGACATTGGTTGATTAGATTATGCCTTTGGTTAGTTCAGGTTATCTGCCCGGTTGTGTTGCCTCCCAGCCACTTGCACACTCCCAGACTATCCTGGGGAGACAGAAAGAGAAGTGGAGTAGGCTTTGATGCAAGTGAAATCACTGTTCAGTAACAGCTAAAACATTAGTGTGTAGTAGCATTGTCTTGGTCACAAATCTAAACCACAGGACCACATGAGCGGTGAAAAAATTAACTTCACCCCACCCAGACCCAGCACACACACTGACCGCTGCTATCCACTTGTGTCTTTATGTTACACCCCTGTTCTAGCTTATTTTATACTTAGCAATAGACTCTTTCAATCTACAACCAGGCGGAGTGGTATCCTGGTCCTCGGGACTCATTGGTACTTCAAGGCATACTGATAATCTTCATAAAAACACAAACATGACTAGCAAGTACTGACATGACACAAAGAAACTAATTTCTATAATCTTACAAGCACCCTGTGGGCAAGAATAATCTTCAAATCTGTAAAATGGCAAAAATAGGATCAAGACATCCTTTTAGTCATAATAACAGATATTTTCTTTCACTTTTGCTGACAGTTTTGGTCCACCATTTCTTAAACACTTACTTCCTTCAATCTTCTAGCCAAGATCTACCAACTATCCTGCCTGATTCTCCTTTTCCCTCAGGAGGGAAAACATATTTAGTTTCTTTCTGCTCCTGACTTGAGTACTTGACCACAGTAGCCAATGGGAAATCTTGTCTTTAAAAGCATCAAAACTAGCACCAAGCAAGTAATCTGTGACCCAGCTAGATTAATGATCTGTGGGTTTTGCAGTTCTAGAAAGCACCATGAACCCCAGGAGAATGAACTAATTCAGCCTGTGGTCCAGATTTTGTGCACCTTGAGTGTCCTTGTGGCAGAGGGGGATTCAACAGCCCTACCAATGGATTAACCAGCTCTGTTTTCCTGCTTCTCTCTTATGGTTATACTCTCTTTACTATTCCATTCCCAGTCACAGGTTTCTCAGACATCCTTCCCATGGGGCATGGTCTTCTCATTTTGCTACATATTCTTTGCTGAGAAGGAAACATTCACAAATGTACAAATTACTTTCCTGTGTTTGGACCAAATACAACAGAACCTTACGAAGAGGTGTAAAGAGAAGTCGTTTGCATGTGGCAGCAAACATTTGATAGGCAGGCTGCTACTTTCCCTGTAGAAAGTACCCAGATGACTACTTCCAAGGAAGGAACACTAGCTACCCACCTATCCTTAATCTCTGCCTTCAGCTCTAGCCTTCTTCCGTGCGAAGAGCCGAACTGTCCCTTCATTGTTCAAGTGCTCCATGGACAACAGAGTCTTGTTCTTCCTAGGTTTCTTTGCTTCTAAATCCAGAACAAACTCAACTTTTTTGTTTGTTTCTTTGTTTGTTTATTTCAGCAGTGAGAAGTAATAAACAGCACAGAAAAAATCAATGCTGGCACTGCTGTTATGTGAGTAGTTAAATTTCTGCTAACTTCAAGGACAATTATAGGCAGCAAACCCAAAATTTAGAAAGACACCACTATCTCAACAAAGTTTCATAAAGGTTTAAAAAATACGTCTGATTTTTACCTACAGATTTTTGGCTTATAGTCTTTGAGCCGGGTACTACATTACACAGCAGACTGAAAAAATCACTGAACAAATGAGTAAGGTTAGACATATTTTCCTCTTGAGAAGCGACCTCCTCTGAAAGGTGGAGCTCATACAGACAGTATTAAGAGAAATAAAGTTTTTGGCTTATATTAGGCTGGAAAATTAGGCTGGAAAATAAAAGTTCAATGGCACTTGAAGGAAAAATAGTTATTTATAACCACTGGTGGTCAATTTTTGGTTCAAGAACAAACAACAAGAAGTTTGTTGTTCTGGTCCAAGAAACCAGATTTAAGGAAAAAGGAGGAGTTTTAAAGCCTCTATTTCCTTCTACTGGCTTATTGTATGTTTGTGCATGTGAGACTAACACCCCATTGAGGCTTGGAGGTGAAGAACTCAGTCATTAGACTCTGTCCAGTGTTGTCTGTAGCCTGCTCTTTGTTAAAAATTGTCTTTTGTGGTTTTGTTGTAGATCGAACATTAGAAAAGTTTTAGTTACCTTTTGTTGCAGTTGTTTTCTGCTGGAAAAGATGGCAAAGCAAGTCTTTTCAATATGTTGTTTAATTGGAATCTTTAAAAACCATTCAGTGAACTAAACTGTAAAGCCCTTATTCATTTCTTTTCTTTAAATTCCATTTAATTTAAGTTTATTGAGCCTTGTTTCCTCGCAAAAGGGATATCCTGTGTATTGTATTTGCACAGTAAAATAGAAATACAGATTATGAAAACACATATGCTGCTGATATGGTTTAAGAACTTAGTTTGGGATTTCTAGGCTAAAAAGAGGAGAGCATAAAAAAAGTTAACCTCGAGCACCATGAAAGAAAAAAAGGAGCTATAAACAACCATATTACTTTACCTCATACCAGTTGCATAGATGGCATATAAAACCACTATTCTGGCTTTAGTCAGTCTTCAAACAAAGTTTTTATCACTTTATTAATAAAAAAAAATAGCTAAAACAATTCAAGACTGGATGTTGTGCTGTGACACTAACAGGAGTATATCCTTGAATGTTCATTTCCATGGTACCTAACTGCACGGAGAGGGGGTTGGCTTATTTTTCCACCTGAACATCCTTCAACACAAATGATTCTAGCTAGAAATAAGCTAAACTGGGCATTTAAGTTAAAGACAGTCTCAAACTTCACACTGAAATTCCAATGGAAAAAATCTTCCTTGCAAGTTTATAGAGGTTTGATAATGTGCTTCTGTACACTCTGATTTTTTTAGCATTTCTGTATTTTGACTAAGAACAATACCACAACTAAGGCAGCCCAAGGCAATTCTGTCCAGGCCAATACAAAACAATGATGGTAACAGTATAAAAATATTATGGATTAAATTCTTACTGTTTTCTCTATGTAGAAGACAACAAATGAAGTCTATTTTCTAACTAACTGTGAGCTGCCAAAACCTAGGGGACATTCACTTTTGTCAACAGATGGAATGACCTCATAACATTCACTGGTTTCAAGCACACCATACAGATACAAAGGTCTGAACAGACTTTTATTTTGTCTATTAGATAGAAGAAATCTAGAATGGAAAGACCTATAAAACTACCTTTACTTAGCTTTTCATTTCTCTCTAGAAAGAAGACAAGTTTCATCAGATTGCCTATTAACAATGCTGAAAAAGAAGCAAAACTGTTGTCACCTAGTGCCTGTACAGAGTTTAAACTCTTTACTATGCATAAACCTTGGTGTATAGCTGTGTATCTGTATACCCTTACAAATACACACACTTCTGGGCATAACTGATTATTTAGTGAGTGAAAGACTATCTGCTTTCAGATATCCTTTTACAAAAGATAGATGAAATTTAAAAAGAACACATCACAAACATTATCTTTCCAGGACACGGAGTCCAATATTAACAACAAACCAAACAGTTTTCCTGAAAGTACGATACACATATGACACCCTTCATGCTTACGCTTCTTTCTTTTTTATTCATTTACAATTCCTCTGGTTGTTCTTGCTGCTTATTAAATAAATGTTTGTTCAAATGAATTTTCAACTCTCAGCGCTCCCTTCAGAGCTGAATTTGTGACATTTATTTCACTGGCAAGAGAATATAATATCAAGATGAGTACACAGCTGCAAATTCATTTCAACAATAAACCGATCAAAAAGCTCAGCTTAAACTGAACTGTAAGGCTGAATAACCTTGGTCTATGGAAGAACAAGGACAGAAGGTAGGCCTGGAGGCTGGTAGTTTCTGTATAAACCCAGAACCTGCAGCACGAATACATTTTTGGCAAAGAAGCTGGGTGGCAAGAAAGAAATAGCAGAATGGAGTTGCAGTGAGGACACATTTTTTCCCATGTTTTCTCTCTCAGAGCTATGTTTCAGTGTGGAAATACAGTTCTCAATAATGCTTCATTTTCATCATTCTCTACTGCTGTAAATGTTCCGTACTTAGATAATGAAGAGGGTTTGTGGATTTTTTTCCACTTCTCTCATTTAAATAGGTCATTGTCTACAAACCTGGCTGGGGCTATTCTTACTCGAGGATGCAGGTGGCACCATCTGTCCCTAGGAGCTATGTGCCAGACAATTCTGGCTGTGCTTTGTATGTGAATTTTTTTTCTGCATAAAATTGGCATACACAAACCATGTGAAACTGCCTGCCCAAAATGTAGAGTCACAAAAACACAAAGTATACAAAATAGCAAAGATTTTAAGGAATTCTTCTATTTCATCAGCATATAAAATACAACTTTCTCTGTGACATTTTCCCTTGAGGTATCTCAATCAGAGTTAAAAATGACATCCTAAATCTCTAAAGTAATACGAAGGCTGTTTTAGAGGGGTTTTATTTTCCTAAAGTTCACAGGTATTACCTACCTTGTATCTCTTTCTAGGTAGCCTGAGAATAAAACGTGTAGCCGTGGATCTGGTGAAACAACATGGCGTTCACCTTCTGCAACTGCACAGCCAGCTCTTGCAGGTGAGCTTCCTCCTTGCCACAGACATCCACACCAGGGCCATTCCAGGGCAGGAGTCTTATCCTTCGTTAATAAATCAGCTTGCTTCAGGTGCTGAATATGACCAACCTAGTGTCTCACAGACGGCCAGTTTGGCCATTGTCTTGGAGAGGCAGGGTCTTCATGGCCTCTGAGATCCTGTTCACAAATATCTTCCCTGTTAGCTGTAGCTCCTGAGCTGGTCTTCCCCACAGGACCTGTGCCTCCACTTTTGGAGTGGATGATTCACAGAACTCTGCCTTTGCACAAGACAGCTAATAGAAACCTCACGGTAAGTCTTAAAATTAGCCCACCAAGCTGGAGACATCTAGTAGTAAAGCTGCCTGTTTGTTAGAATACCCATTTTTAGGGGAAACTTTCCAGGTGGGGCACTATCTGGTAAAAAAATTTGCTCTTAAAGGTGTTTACCAGTAAGTAGAGCAGATCCGATCTCAGTTACATCCTGCAACTTGACTGAAGTCCATTGAATTTAGTCACTGGGCAACACAACAGAGCTCTACTGGGATTAAACTCTCAGTTACATGCATGCAACACCAGCGGATTCACTGGAGATGCGAAGACATATATGACGGTAAAACTTGGCTTGTTCCTATGTATCAAGATGCAGGTGGCACCATATGCAAGGGGTATGCAGTCACTTAGCAGATGTTCACAGCTGTCCGAGAGCAGAGAAAAAATCAGTGGGTTGTTTGAGAAAAAGACACTTGTTTGCTTTTTCAGTTTGCTGATGTTACATGTCACTTTGAAGTTTACTGCTGATGCTGGAGAGAAAAAAGGGGACACCCCCACCTCCCCAATGATTCATGTAATTGTTGACTTCAGGTCAAAAATGAAGGGACAAGCATCTATTCAGATTTTATACAGTATATACAAACATCTTCAACGTACATGTTGCATAAATGTTACTTACTGAATGTTTTTCCACTCAACACCATTGTTTTTGTTCAAAGAGTCCTTTAATCTAATCTGTTTATCTATGCAGGTTTAAAAGCTTGCACTCAGCATGTATTTTGGAACATCAGAAATGTATATTGTTGTTTCATAGGAAACCGAAATATCTTTGTTGTGATAAAGGACATGGGAGAGAGAAGTGCTTAAATGTAAACAGTTGTGATTTTATCCTGCAGAAAATATGAGGGAAGCTATGTTTGTTGACAGCAAAGTTTGTTACTCCGAATAGTGCAAGCAGTTTTCTGATATCCACTGATCTGCTCAGTTGCTTTTCTCTTTTTCCCTCCCTCACTGTGTCTTTTCCCACCAGGTGTATGTTCAGGCAGCTATAGATAATAAAATGACCATCATCTCTGCAACATATTCCCATTTGAAGAATAGATTTTTTCAGCTATATTGTCACAGATTTGAGCTAATTTTTAGGCAGATCTTGCTCATTCTGATCGGCCTGCAAACTCTTCCCTGTCATACAGATTACGTTACAGCATTTGCAGACAGGACTGAAAAGCATGGTCAACCCTCTGCTGAGTAGCTCTACAAAAGCCAAATCTGAGTGCCTCAAGAAGGGAGGTTGTCCCTTCGGGAGGGACAAGACTCTTAGACCATTGCCCACAAACACCACCAAGGCTCAGAGGAAATTTTGGGTTCTGTCTTGAAAACAGTGAAGGCTCGCTGCCACCTGTGGGCAGCAACCAGCATCAGCACTTCACGCGGTCCTGCAAAAAGAGCCAGGAGAAGGACAATAACGGCTATCCTGTGCTGATTAAAGACCCCCTGTCGTTAAGGGAACTGTAGAGCCGCCCGTCAGCAAATACCACTGGGTTGCAGAGCCCGACCTCCGGATTGCTTTCTTCAAACCAAGCCACCAGGAGCTGCTCTCTGGCTTCCAACAGGCTGGTCTCCTCGGGTTTGGGTTATGATATGGCTGGGCAAAGGCTCTGATCCACAGTGTCTTCTGGTGGATGAAGGCTTTGTGACGGCTGTCCCTTTTGAATCCTCTAGCACCCCACAAGGCTCCATCACAGGTGACCCTCCTCTCTGCCTGGATGCTCTTTTTTCTGGACTTGAAAAAACTTGGTGATAGTGGAGACTTCATCTTCTCGGTTAGACAAGATGGAAATTGTTAATGGTTGAAAGGTTATGAGTGATGAACAGGATGGACAAACAGACAGCAGTTCTAGTCTCACGAGCCTTGTTTTCTTAAGAAGACTGGGTTAAAACTTGGAGTTTACAATTTAAAGATATCCCTGAAATCAGTTGTCTGGATTCAATCCGGAACTTGACAGACAGACAACAATTTTTTTTTTTAATTATATGTTCCTGGAATGGCATTGATCTAATATCCTATGATGTTTTGTAGGACTGCCTGAAACTAAATTATATGACTGAATTCTACAAGGAAGCAATTCTCCTGAATTACAAATTATTGGCTTGACCCTAAGTAATTTTTAATGTAAAGTCCCATCAGGGAAATCTAAAATCAAAACTATTTAAAAAGAATGCACACAGGTAAGGAATAGCCTGCATTTTAAAAATTCATAAACTTTTTACAGCATAAGGAGAAGGTAAAGCCAACAACAGTAAGCATATACACATGAATTTAGATTGGATCTGTATGTACTGTTTTATAACTATATCCTGTGAGAATTTATGTACCTGTGGATGCACATTTGCATACGGCTGTCTTTTAAGTTGTGAGGGCTAGCATCATACTTCACGCATTTGTTCGCATTCACGAACTGACCTGTGAATTCGTCTTCCGTAGAACTGACAGAGCAGTGTATCCGAGCAGAAAACAGCCATACATGTAGACAGACAGACAGACACACTGAAGTCTGCATATGTGCAACAGAGTGCAACTCTTTTCACTAAGCCTCCGCCAAATGAGAATTTGCCTGGAAGGAGACTCCTTACGCTTAAAATACTCATTAGTAGCTCATGCACTACGGGCTTGATCACTTTCCCTTTGCTGAATCCCATTTTATATCACTGCTCAGCTGCAGCCAGGCAGGAGCATAAGGGTTGGGAACTGCACCTTTAGAAAGTCTTCGAAGGGGCTGCGCTGTGCAGAGTAGCGTGTTGCCCAACGCTGGTCAGTTAAGATCTTAGGCACTGACTGCAGTTCAGACTTCTTGGCTCTGAGTGAGTTGCCAAACACCACAATAGGTATGTGATCTTATCTTCTTAATAGTGTTGACAGTGTTCTTTAATAAAATTATTCGTAGCTGCTTGGTTCCAGCTGCACAGCTCCTGCTGTGTCTCTTTCTTAATTATACTTCTATAATAAATATTTACAATGCAGTACCTGTTTCCCAAAAGGTACAAAGATTTGTTTATGAAGTCTTCAAAAAAAGTAGCATTTTTTGGTGTGTATTTCCGAACTTCTCATAATTTATTATGATTTTGGCAATGTCTGAGATAGCCGTACATAAAAGGATTTAGGACATCTGTTAACCTTAATATATTTGATTAAATATTACGATACAAACATAACAGCTTACCAAATATTTACATGTTGAGTAAATGTGGAAATAAGAATTTTAATCTTATACCTGTTCTTGCGATGACTGACATTTTCATCATTGTTCATGAAACTGAGCCAGAGTAAAACACATTTCAGCTTTTCCAACAGCAAATACAGAATGAGCCATAAAAATAGCAGACCTCTCTAATCTAGAGAAAAGTACACGTGTATGCTTGTGTATGATATGCATTCCTGTTTAAAAGGAGTTGGACAAGTTAATGGAAGAAGACTCATTACAGATTATCTGACATGAAGATGCTACCTCAGGCTCTAAAGCTTGTGAGCTGCAGTTATCTGGAAGATCATGCTGGATGTTATCACTGTATGACTGTGTTTTTTCCTTTTTACTCTTTCCTAGGCCTCCAATTCTGATCTCCACAAGACAAGGCTAAACTGACCCTTCTCCTGCCATACCACAACTATTCTTATCTTAAGCTTGTAAGAGAGAGCATGATGTGACCTGAGAGATTTATTCTTTTTATGGGGCAACTATTTCCTCTGGTTTTCTATCTCTGCGACTTTCCAAGACTGGAAGGGTCTTCGGCAGCAGTGGCACTGTGGATAGGCATACAGTTTTGAAGCAGAAAAAAGCTTGTAGAGCAAATCCTTGCAAGTGGGGCAGATGGACCACAGCACAGTTCTGCTCGTGCAGTCCCAGCTTGATCCTACCTAATCCTATTCCTGTTTCCTTGTTGATGTAACTGTTACATATTTCAGCAACTGATGGAGAGAACCATCGGTAGGAAAGCAAGCTGAATCTCTTCTGCCAGTCCAAACCCAGCCTGAATATGCTGTCTGCCTAGAGATCCAGCTGCCTGCTTTTTCTTGCAGCTGGAAAAAATTAGGGACTTCTTAAGAAGTGGATTCTGCATTCAAAGCTTGCTGCACAGTCATTCCCAGTAAAAGGGCAAATATTCCTGTTCTGCCTACGCGGGCATTTACACACATCTCTGAACACTGAAATATGTGAAGGAAAGCTGTGTCACACCACTAATGCCAAAGAAAGAGCACAGTGAGGGAAGCAAATGAAAGAAGGGTCCTCTGAAGAGAAATTTTCTCTGGCTCATTGTCAGTTCCCAAACAAATACAGAAGTTGTGCAGCTGCATTTCATGCCACTTCCACTGCACACCAATTTCCTTTTCTTCTTCTCCTTGAATTTATGTATCAAACACATGTCTGCATTTATGTATTTGCCTTTCCTCTAGTTCAGTTGTGTGTGGGGCCTGGGAAGATAACAAATGCAAATATAAAGCTCCTAACATCTGCTTCCTCCTCACGCACCTGCAAAAAGGGACAGCACTACTCCAGTTTGAGGATGCAAGGTCGTCGAACCACTTCTGCTGGAAGCAAAGGCATAGACCTTTATCACCGTAATTTCATTTAACATTAAACTTCAGGGCTTTCAGAGACACATGACTGTGTGGGTGCAGAATGATGCTTGTAATCCTGGTAGGTTTTCTTGACCACCTTCATTTTTGAGTACTTGTTTTCTGAAATGGCCAGAGTGGCATTTTCCCTCCTGAAAAGCACTGTAGAAAATACATTCAGGTCCTGGGATCTGAGCTCAATAACTGTTGGATACCGAAGATCATGGACCAAAGGGAGGCACTGGTATATGTATTCTCCAGACATGATGCATTATCTGATGTAGGCCTGAAGGTGAAAGTATAAAGCAAATAATGACACATATAAAAAAGACAGCTATGGGGAAACAGGAATTATTTTATCCACCTTGTATGCTCTACTTTATGATTAAAGCCATGAAAATGACTACCTTATCTAATGGTGTTCTGGGGAACAGAGATACAAAGAAAGAGTGGCCCTGATACTAAGACAGCTGATGAGGAGCTCTGTAGCTCTGCTTCACAGTAGATTTGGTACCATGGTGAAACATGGTGATGGTGAGGGTGGACGGCTTAGGCAGTGGGAAAAACCATCTCAGTACAAGTGATTTGCACAGGCAAGATCATCTCTACTGTGCCTCTGGAGGTGCTTCATCTGAAAGGTTGATGCAGAGTGCATGTAATTTATTTCAAAATTAATTAATTTGTCTCCCAGACATTGCCAGTCACAGGTTCCCTGGTCTTGGCTTAACTCAACGAAGTGCATGTACTTTTCCTACTTAGGCTGCTCCTCAACAAGAAGGAAAGAATCTTAAAATTCTTGTGGTCATAAACACCTAAACTGTAATTCTGTTCACTGCTACTAAGCTGCTGCTTTGTTATAGGCTTATTCTGATATTCCTTTTTGCTACATGTTGGCCTCAGGGTCAATTCTTGCCTGCATTTTAATGGGAGAGCACCAACACATGGAAGGTACGTTGGTGTCAAACAGAGCAGGGGTGATTCTACAATGTTTTGAACCTTCCAGTCTAGGGGTGGGCTTGCTGTAGAAGTGTCTCTACTTTTATTTTTTTTCATCAAAATGAATGTATTAAAAATAAAATGTATTTTATAACATGATAAACAGTTCCACCTGGGTTCACGTTAACTGTATGTGTGATTCACTCAATCATCTTTGATTTTTTTTTTTTTCAGCTTTTGCGTGAATGTGTGTAGTGGAGGAATGACATTGCTGAAACATGAGTGTGATGGGTCACTTGTAGTGTTTATTCTGGCCATGAGATTGTAGAGATGAACCAAGTCAAGATTTGTCAGACATGATGAAAAATTTTATTATGCTGTGGTTTTTTTGTTTTGGTTTGGTTTTTTTCAGAAGATGTCAGGAGTTCCGGAAGAGTCTGACCTGAAGTACCCCAAAAAGGAGCTTGATTTTCAGAAAGTGACAATAATTTTTCTCTTTGAAAATAGGCTTTGAAAGTTGTCCAGACAGACCTTCAGTTGTCCCAATCCTGCTAATGCTGTCTGGAGGTACCTGGGCAAAGCTAGCCAAACAACAAGAGGGCAGAAGGTCATTAAGAGGGTAGCTGCTTTTTCTTGTCCTCCATGTCCCCTCAGCTCTCAAGGAATGCTCCAGCATCAAGAAACATTAGTATCATCAGAGACAATAAAGTTTTTCATTCTAGCAATGCTGGGGTCAGAAGTGTTCACTGATGGATGTAGTCTACTACCTCAGAGCAAGGGAAATACAGACATCTGGAAGGACAGGGGTGTGTCTTGATCCTGAGACATGGGCTGCAGCAGTGAGATGGCAAAGTATTACAATTTCCAGTTAGAGAGGACATCCCCATTCCAGACGGTATGAGGAGTAGGCCTACACCATGCCAAGATTGTGAGTTACTAGAAAACTTCTCCTTGTTTTCAATAACAGTGCTATAAGCATTACTCTTTGCTTGGGGAAAACCTATTCCTAGTTGGAATAGCTACTCCTGCTGGCAGGAGAAGTACAACTCAGAGCACTTAGGTACACCTCAGAATTAGCTCTGCTTTTTTTCTCATGATGTGTGAGCTGCTTTTTTCTCATTTAGCTTTTGGGGGGGAGTTTAATATGAATTTCTGCTCCTCTGTCTTTAAGTGCTTTGTTGAGGACTGGGCCCTAAAAGGCTCTAAAATGTCTTGCTGAAGAAAGACAAGTACAGGAGCCATTCGCATGGATTGAATCCCAGTCTGTTACTGGAAGGGAAGCTTAACAGTCAGCTTACACTGTCAATTTCCCTGCAGTGCAGGTATTGCCAATGTTATCCTGAGAGTTCCTGTGGTTCCATGCAAAACCTACTGCCCATCCATCAGCAGAATACAGGCCTTTTAATTTAGCCATGGTGATATATGTGTAACTGATCCTACCAAAAAAAAAACGCAAGGAAAAATGCAGTTCCCCACTCCCAACCTCTTTCCCAACCCCCCAACCTCCCTCCTTCACTCTGCAGTTGGAAAGTGAAAACAGAACTTTAGCTCTGTTTTCTCTCTCCTGGTAATCCTCTGTCAAGAAGCCGTCTGTCA
>NW_010431926.1:35739-51144 GCF_000710305.1 Buceros rhinoceros silvestris
TCTTTCCGCCTCAATGAAAACATCATCAGCTTTTTCATTTTAAGTGTTGACTTGAGAGACAAACCAGCCCTCATTTGTACCTTAACGTTCATCTAGAAAGTGTTTTAAGATTTCAGGTTACACTCAGCAAGCCAATGCCCAGTGGATCTAAGGGCTTAGATGGAGCTGGCCTCTCAGCTAGGAATTTATTGATTTGATACAGTTCCTTTTGTTACTTCTGTAACACAAGGCATGAGACAGCGAAGAGGAGAAGACCTTGATTAATAAAAGCATGAAACAAAACACCTGTGTAAAAGAAGGTAAACAACAGGCCAGGAGCAGGAAACATATAGGAACTGGGTTTGAAAAGAAAACACGATCTCGTGTTGTTGGAAAATAAAGATTTAAAAGAAAAACCCAACCTTTTAATTCCGTGCTTTGTCATGGTTCCAAGAAGGGCTATGTGGGCCAGTCCTCAGAAGATCTGTCCTATGCTTTAACAGTGGCTCAAAGTCTACAGGTCTCCCTGTTTTTGTTTACTACCCTGCACTGGAGTTTACTACACAAAGAGGACTAATGCTTAGAAATTAAAACTGAAGAGAAAATTGATGGAGCTTTTTAAACTGGTTTACCACAGGCTATATACACGTCATTACTTACCCACTGTTGCCATTTAGCAGTGTCCAACACACCATGTATAGGAAAACAGTTGGGGTTTTGATAATGCTGTGTGGATAGATGCTGGTTAGTGGAGGCCATTTTAGACAGGCTGTGCTCATGATAGTCGTTCACTTCTGCCTCAACCATCCACAATTTTACTCCTGAAACACAAGCACCAGGAAAGATTTTCTTTCCATTCTTAGAGACTTGGTGGCTAATAAGTAGAAGAGCCCAGGGATGCTGTATATGCTGGCAGGCCAGAAAGGGTAGCAGGGAGCACCCTTCACAAGCCTGTAAGTCTAGGCAGACTAAACCTGAGCATATCCCCGGGGTGATTATGGTGGTAATGATTATTGATAGAACAACTCACATCCCCATGAACAGAACTGGGCAGAAGAGAGGGGCTTCAAAGGTTGTTTAGAAGACCCTACAGACATTTTCTACGCACTGCCTGTACCTTTATCGACTTATTCTGGATTCGCATTAGAGTAAACAAGGGTTTCATGGTCTAATAAGTGGTTACTAAATGACACTAAGAACCCAAGAATAAGTCTGAAAAAATTAGAAATTAGAAAAGGATGGAAACAAAAAACTGAGCGCGGAATAACTTACAAAACTGGAGTGGTCATTCTCATGGGACTACCTGAAAGCTGTGTAAAGTTCAAAGTGTTTAAGTAACAATTGTTAAATTGGTGTAGCATTGGTGACAAAGACTGATTTTAAAAGTAATAATTAGATACAAAGGCTGCTTTCGCTACCACATTATTTATTAGTGTCATTAATGCTGGATCCTTGAGGGAGTTGAACAAATTGAGGTTTAGGGTTTTGTATTTTCATACCTACTTTATTTTTGCTCTTTGTCTCTTTTGAAGGGAAATGATACAACAAACTCACTTTAGTAGCTACTTGGGGAAAGACTGCAAAGAATCTAATCCACAGGCACAGGGAAGCTTTGTCTTTCTCATAGTAAGAGAGGAGGGGTTTAAAAATGTGTGATTTCCATTACATGAATTCTTTCGCATCAACAAAATGAAGCTTCTTAAAGGCAAGAGTAATGCTTCCTCCCCATCTTGTTTGTAACATTGAAATGATAGACTTGATTCACTGTTGCCCTTTTCCCATGGATGAAACCGCATGGAAATTATATTCACCTTTTTTACTAAGAGTGCATTTATAAATGAGTTTAACACGACTGATATTTTAATCCATAGCTAATCTACTTCTCTAGATCCTCTGAGAGCTCAACAACTCAATAGATAGTTTATAACCATCTAGAATACATTAATCTCTGTAACATGGCTATAACATCTGTTAATAATTTGTTACCTACTTGTACACCATTTATAAACGCAACCTCTACATAAAGTTTGAGTGAAATATTTTGTGTTTGTACAACACGTTCCTTTCAAGGAATGCAAAGCACTTTGTAAGCATCATTTAGTTGAGGCTTATTACTCCCACGTGTTACAGGTAAGCTGTATCCTCATTTTAGCAATAAACAGACTAAGAAATAGGGTTACATCCACACTGGAAGAAGAAAGTGGCATTTGTGACCTACATCAAATCAAAAGACTCCTGTATCCCACAGACTTCTTGTATGAATTCCTGTCTGTAACTAGTACCACACAGTGTCCATACAGTGCTTCTGATACCTCCTGCCTAGGCATGAGACTTAGGCTATTGCAATCCCTTCCTAAAGTGAACATGAATAGATGCAAGCCTTCTGAGGAACAGTCAGCAATCCCTCAGGAAGTTCTGCGTGAAACCCAGGTCTGCGTTGGGTCTCCCTGTACTCTGCTCTCAGTCTGCAGGCTGTGATGCTGGCTTTGGCCATGGAACATTCTTTAAAGTATGAGTGAGATCTGAAGCTTCCGTTAAAGCCTTGTCTTAGCAGGAACTTGTATGTTCAAGCATTGACGTTTACACATGTTCTGGACAGTGGATGTTCCCGATCCTTGGAGTAAGCTTGGACATAGGCTTTCATTTTTGCAATACCCTGAGTCTTACTGCTTTCATGACACAGTGGACGAAGATATGGCATGACCAAAACCAGAGATCAGGTTGTCCGGTTCCATCTCAATCACAAAAGAATCCTCTCTCCCTGAAGAGCCATCATGTTGTACAAAGAGGGTTATGCCACGATTTCCTGCACTCCTGTTTCTTTAGAGCAAAAGCCATGCCAATGTCATTTTCTGGGTTGAGTGAGGCAGTGTAAATCCTCCTTGTTATTGCCATTATGAAGACCTCCTCTTTGCAAACCACTGTTTGGTGAGTCTGTTCCATCCATCACCCTTCATCTTCCCCCCTCCTGGACACCATGCATTTCTACACTTCTTGTTGCCCCTATTGTCTTATAAAACCACAAGAAACCCCACTTATGGACATCTTCCATAAGTGAGCAAAGCCAGTCAGTCAGCCAGTGGCAAAAGATGTGTTAAAGTTCAAACTACAGCACAAGAGCTGAGCTATTCAGGAAGTGAGGAATTCAAATATGAGTGATTGTACCAATTGCCAAGCTCTACTCAGCCCGTTTCCAGTTCCTTGAACATACTCATATATATTCTTTCTGGCTTGTGACAGGATATTTTACTGACTGTCTTACATATAAGCCTTCTATTCTTTTGAAACCAGGACATTTTTTCATTCCATTTTCTGCCTAAAAAAATAATTACGAATGCTTTCCTTGGATCTATTTTTTGTATTTAGAACGAGCTGAAAGGCTATACCAGAATAAATTTAGACAGAGCGAATTTGATAAATACACCTGGCCTGAAAGGCTCCCCCAGCCATGGAAACTGTTGCAGCAACATGAAGCCTGCTCTGAAGGTATCATGAGTATCTTGTGGTTGTTACTTTACTTCAGTGACCCCTTAATGAAGCAAGATTTGCAATTTGCAGGAAAATTGGAAGGTGAAGCTTTCAAATGGGCAATCCAGGGAACACACAGCCTCCGTCTGTTAGATTCTCCACCAGAGCCTTGGTGGAAATAGTCCCGTAGGTACCTGTTAGTGCTCGGCCAGACCCACAGCAGCCCTGCTCTTTGCTTCCACCACGAAGCTCCCTAGCAACTGCTGCTCAGGAAGACTCAGCTCCAGGGACCAAAACAAGTACTAATTTATTTCACCCATCACAGCCCTGAGAGCTTATCAGCAGCACAGTATGACTCCCTAACCTAAGTCCAGTGGATTTGTGTCGGGTGGTCCAAAGTTAACTCACTGAAATGAACCTGTTATATACCTGCCTTGCAGGCTGCTCCATCTTATGGACAGATCTGGGCAAGCTGTAACCAAAGCTTGATGGAGTCCTGAAAACAATTTAGCTGTGATAGAACAGTACTCCGCAACACTCAGAATTAGAGGCTAGTTAGAGGCTGTTTCTCCCTCTGTTTTAAGCCTTTTCCCCATTTTTTTCTCACACTTTAGGGCAAGCGTTTACAGATGGCTTCCCTTACACTCTGGTACCTGGTATATAATACTGATACTCCAACATACAGTGATGACCCCTCAGATTGTGATGCACCTTACCCATGGCTACACACCCAGCTGTCAGGCCCTGTGATGCTAAGTTCCCACCTTAGTTCAGCAGCATGATGTTTTTCTGCAAAAGAGACACAGGCCTCCACTTGACCTTATTGATAATTCTTTTTTTTCCTATCAGACCAAAGCATCGCTTCTATAGACCTTTCATGTCAACTCAGAGACTACCCACTGTATGATCAAAACCCTTTGGATACCAAGGGCTACCCAAGTTGCGGTCTGAGTAAATATATTCTTAAGCAAGTGATTGATCAAGCACTGATGGACGTGAGCCTGGGGAGGAAAAAAAAAGGAAAAAAAAGTAATATATGAATAGATATTTGTACTATGACAAATGTCATAGTCTCTCAGTTGTTGTTAACAGGTATAACCAGTTCAGACATTCCGTGAATGACAAACATATCATTGCAGAATCTGAAACTTCCTCTTTATCTTATAGTGTCTGTAACTTGTTTCAGAGCAAGTTTTCTACAGTTTTCTACAGGCTTGCCCACCAGTGCCTGAGTTTAACTTAATAAATGGCTCACTGTATTTCAGGCTTACAGTCCATTCTTTCAGTGTGCAACGCTCCCTGTTTCTCCGGTGAAGAATTCCCTTGGGAAAAAGGAGCACTTACACAGTCATAGAATACAGCTTTGGAAAGGATCAAAAAGCCATCTACTCCATCCTTTTGCCTTAGCGACGTTAGACCATTGCTGAGTTGTCTTCACTGATCATTGGCATTGGCAACCCCTTGCAAAGAGCTGTGATCCCCTGAAGTCTGTGCACCTTTATCCTGCTGCTGTTGGTGAGATTGTCAGCATGAGAGTAGTCCTAGGGATCGATTGTATATATGTACACATATATATTTCACCTTTCTCCTTTCAGAACTCCTTGTCTGAAAACAGACAATCTCATTCTGCTGTGGAATATAGCTCTCTCCAAATGTCTGTACTACCATATCATATTTACCTTCCTTTGTGTAGGTCACCTGAAACCATTGAAAACACGGAATTCCTTAGGGATGGATATTGTCAGAAAGAAAGCTTACACCAGGTGTTGTCTTTTTTGCTTGTAGAAACATACAGGACAATCAACTTCATAAACCTTTTCCACTTTCCCTCCATACTCCTGTCTACAGTTAGGTTTGGTGATGACACTCATTGCTCCATGCCGCTACAGTGGATATTTTTTAGTCTGCTCAACTCTTAGTATTCCAGCTTGGCAGACAGTCTGGCAAAGGTGCCCTTCCCACAGTACTGGAGGCTCTGTGGGCTGGCAGTGTGTAATGTGGGTTCTGGAACAACGTAAGCCATTCAAAATGAGTCTCACAAGGTACATCTGAAAGTTATAGTACTCCACATTATCCTCTTGGAGACATGAAAATCACCTGTCCCTTTATGACTCTCTCCATGCTCATAAATCTCCATGCTTCAGATATGCAGCCCTGCCTAAAATCTGACCGGGCTGTAGAGAGTACCAGGTTAACAGCAGAGCAATCAACCCTTCCCTTGCTTTGATACCCACACTGTCACAGACTGGACATTCAGCTTTGCATCATGGCTGACACAGATGAGAGGAGTAAGGGGAAAAGGACTCTGCGCTTGCTGATGCGCAGAAAGGGCTCTGACAGTCTTAAAGAAACCAAAGAGTTGCATGGAGACAGTAGGGTGCCAGATTCCTCACCTGAAACGTATTAGGTTGTTGCCCTGTTGTAACTATCTAGCTGCCTTGTAATGCCTCCTTTCAGGTGTGGATTCCTCAATGCAGCCCACCTGGTCAGCTTGGCAATCTTCTTGCCCACCTGGCAGAGCCCAGAAGCCTAAACCTGCTGTGTGGAACACTGCCTGGCCCACACTCCCTCAGGGGAAGTAAGGTAGCTCAGCAGTTCGAAGGCTTTTTTCCTCTAAAGGAGATCTGCTTAACTCGAAGGGCGATACTCATTCCAGGGAATATATGAGAATATTTTGTTCACAAAGCCCTTTCTGAACAACATGCAAAATACTGAACAGGTGCATCAT
Organism: Buceros rhinoceros silvestris; assembly: GCF_000710305.1. NCBI lineage: Eukaryota > Metazoa > Chordata > Aves > Bucerotiformes > Bucerotidae > Buceros > Buceros rhinoceros. The sequence goes on from NW_010431926.1 coordinate 41,915, forward strand.
GCACTTGGCCTTCTTGCAATACCTACTATTACTGATTATTGCTGAACAAACCCAGGGAGGGACCTCTGGTGGGCAGCCATACGTTGTCAGCTTGGTCTTGAAGGTCTTAGAGTATTTTGGCTCCTCTTTGATCTTTACACAGTCCAGAAGAACTAAGTTTGTGGAAGTTATGTATTAAATATGTTCACGAACTATAGGCTCCATAAAGAATTCTACAGATTCTTAGTTTTGGAAGGAGGTCTCTGCCCTCAGTCTCCTTATCTTTTAAAAACCATCTTATTTGTGCATTTTATTCCATTTTGCCATTCTTTTTCATCTTGCACAGAAGCCAGTATACAATAAATGCTGGGTGATCCCGCTGAGGACAAACTAAAAACACAGTGGCATGTTCCTCCTGTAGGTTCTTAACCTCCCTTAAATTACACACATGTGCCTCTGAGAGCTCCTTTCCCTCAGTTAAAATCACTTGGAAATCTGTTTAATCAAAAAATAACATTAATCTTAACAGCTTCTGAAGTTATACTGGCCACAGGGTATCTTTATGTAACGTGTTTCATCCACATCTTTTTCTTAAAACCAACTTTGTGTTTCTCCTAACAGTATGTAACCATGGTAGCAGTCTTCAGTTTTTGGAGCTAGCTTTCCAGAAGAAGAGAAATCAGTGACACAATAGAAGTAAGGGAGAGTTCAATGCTCAGAACCCATAATGTACACCTCTGGTGTCTTGTTGTTTCCACAGGAGAAAATTGTCTTCAGTTCTAGCACAAAGTACATATAAACCTTTACTGTGAAGACATTGCGTTAGGTGTGACATTAACACGCTTGAGGAACATACAAGATAGCAAAAAGTCTTCTAGTTGCTGTTTAAGGCAGCGTTCATCATCAAGCAATATAACTGAGTCAGCTGGCTTTAAAGAGAAAAGAGATACATGAAGATATGTCACCATCAGTAAAAATATAATTAAACCCTTTCTCTAAAATGATTCATTTTCCACTTACTACAGGCCACGTCTTCCCACAATTGCCTCACTTTAGAGATCAAATTGCTTCTGTAATTTGGTACTCAGATGCATGGCAGCCTGTTCTACAGCTCTGCACAAACAAGCTGTCAGTAGAAAGACTTCTGAAAATAATTATTTGGAAAACCAGAGACTAGCTTCAGTTGAAGGGGCTAAAGTAAGCAGAAGTATCCAATTCCTATATATGACATATATATGTACCTAAAAACTATTTTACATAATAGAAACAGCAACGGCAGATGGAAACCAGTACAAAATAAAATTTTGCTACAAAATAAAATTATGCTATAAAATTTTTAGCAAAGTCATTCATGATTCTATGAGCATCACGTCACGAGTATGTCATGCACTATATGTTCAGCTAAAGCATATAGAAAACTGTCTAGAATGTCACTGCTGATACGGTTCTCCCAACTTATACATTCCCAATAATTATATAGTTGGTGATCCGGCTTTAAAATTTACTTTGTGGGATGCATAAATAATGGAGTTGCCTGATTGACAACTTTCTCTGGTACTTCATGACATGAAACAAACATTGTCTTAAAATTATGGTGAAGTTTCATGCTTTGCAGTTTGATTTCCAGCAGGGCACATTCCACATTGAGTTCGCTTTCAACCACTTGCCAAAAAAGAAAAATAAGCCGCTGAATTTGGATATGAAGTGTGAAATCACCCGGATGGGAGTAATATGAGTGCACATAATTGTACACCTGTTAGTTATTTCTGAGAAGCTAACCTGTTCATGCTGCAATTAGGTACAGTGTAAATCATGAAGACAGAAAACACATTCAATGAGTTGGACACAGTGATAGAAAAAAAAATCAAATTCCATGGCTTGATAGGAAAATCACATTAGGCTCTAAATGAATGATTGCTACAACTCTAATAAATTAGCATCCAGGCTTACATTGGTATTAACGAGATGAACATTTTGGGGAGAGAGACTTATATACGCCAGAGCAAGGCAGGTGTAAATCACTGCAGTGAAGTTTACAGGGGTTTAACCAGGGTATGCATTAGAGTGCTTCTAGGAGGCAGACCAGTGAGAAATTTCCTTGATGTGAGTGGTACCGTATCTGGTGCATTTTCCAGACATAAGCCCACAAAACTTCCATTTGCAGTGTCAAAAGATGATTTGCTGGATCACATCAGCAAGCTTGTGCTTTGAAGGCAAATGCAAGCCAAGGCCGTGGCAGCAGCCTTCAACACCATGTCAGTAACACAGAAGGTGTTTGCACCGCAATGTTTTGGTGCAATAGAGATATGAGCGAACTTTAAGCGCTACTGTGGAGTTTAGAACTTGATTGTTCATGACTGGCAACACCAAACACCAGTGGCCTGATGCCACTCTGTGCTGGCAGCTTGACATGCTGCCATTCCCTTTTCTTGGCGGCTGCTGTCTCACAGAATTCACTGGTGTCCTGTTGTGTGATTGGTTTTTTGTCAGCAAGACATCTGCATACATCCACTTCCAACATATGGAGTACTTCTACAAGAAGTTGTCTCACTTGCTCAACACTTTTGCTCAAATAAGAATATGTTTAGGATGGCAAGAAACTGTTTTTTCAGGTTTCTGCAGACTTGAAAAAACTAATAATCACGTTTTACCCACATACCTCAAAAACTATAGCAAAAAGAAATCTCCTACGGAGGCTTCAAATCTTTTCATGAGAGTAGTAAAAATGCTTGTATGTGTGAATACATAGACACAACATGAAATACATATTCTGTATTGCTGTGTCCCACAATAATGACCTGCGTCAACAATTGCATGAACATCATGTTGCTGTACGTCATGAAATCATGACCTGTATCAACAACAAGCATTGTGTTACAACAAACACAACTAAATAACATTTTTATATAAAAAACTTCAGTTCAGCAAACCCTGAGTTTTATTTCATCCTCGTAGGCCTTTATCCAAAGCCCCTTGAAGGCAGTAAGAGTTCTTCGTTGTCTGCAATAGGCCTCAGATGGAGTACAAAACTTTCTGACCATGTTTACAATGTCCTTTCTGTAGCAGTTAGCTGCAAGACCACTACAGACCATGGTAGTGCAGCTATGGAAAATGAGTAGGAGCGGAGCATAGAAGAACAGACAGGCAGCAGCTCTTAAGAAATTTACTTGTTTTAACATATTTAAACTCACTGCAATTTGGAACTGCTCCAAGCCAAAAGATGACGGCACACAGCCAACTTGTATATATCTTTAAGGCCGTAAATATGATCCTCAGACTTTGCATATAACCACTATTAGTGTCAATTCCACTCAGACATGCCTTCTGAAGAAGCAGCAGATGGTTCTGGTAGATATTTTGTTCTATTACTTACAGCATTTGGACTCCTGTGGAAACTAGTCTTTTTTTGATGCAATAGGAGCATGTTTGTGTATCAGCAAGAGTCAGCTTTAGCGCTTATAATTCTTGCATAATCACTTCCTGATCCAGGCAGTATTGGGTGGCATCTTTGTCCTGATAAATGAGAACAAACCAGTAAATGCGAAAGATATTATCACAACAGGACTGGCAGCTGGGTGACTTTGGAGTTTTGTTATGTCGTGCTTACTAAGCAGTTCTAAATATTCAAGGTATGAAGCAAGTTAGATTTAATGATCTTCATCAGAATATTAAAAATTAACTAACTTATTTATTAAATTAAGGCTTTAAGAGAACACCATAATGTGCTGTAAGTAAGGCAGAGGATGGTCAGCATTAATTCTACTACAGCAAAGAATGAAAGGTAAAGGAGAGTCAGAGCAGACAAGCTCTGGAGAGTGGGCTGCTAGCCCTCTAACAACAGGAACTCCCTCTCTTCAGAAGGAGAAAAAGGGGAATGGTGGATTAGTATGGCTGAGCTGGGTTTGGTAGAGTTTGCCTAGAATAAAAACTAAGAGGGCAGCTGGGAGAATGTGTACACTGGGGCTTGCTTTGTGATGTCAGTCTTTCTCTATCAGCGGAATATGTCCCAGCATCCACATATGATTTGAAGAGCAGCAGGATGCTGGCCACCGCAGTGCAGCTGGGTCTTTGCATTTTTCTGTGCCTCTGAAGTAACTAACACGCTTTGAGCAGTCTGCTACAATAATAAACACTGAGGTGGATGATGGGAGTGGTGAAGCAATCAGCTGCACTTTCTGCTAAGTTCATTTTGAGATGCACAGCAGACTGAATATTCTTTATTTCGTCTTAATGCTGAAACCACAACTTCGGTGAAGTCAACCTAGGAATCACAAGCCAGATGAAATAAGTGTTAATTTGGTAAATTCTTGTACAAGATCCTCTTTCATGATTAGTGAGGTGTGGACACTGGGCCTGCTTGTAGGGGTGCATCTGTCACCATTAACATGATTAGAGCACACAGGCTTTGAAACAGAGGAAAGCTGATCTCCTAGTGTAGCTTGATGCCTTCAACACAATTTCCAGGGAATCAGCACATCTGTAAGCAAAACAGAGCAAGGACGTGCCAGCTGAAACAGTGTGTGAAAGAGCAGGAGAACAGACAAAGCTCCAAGTACCTTCCCAGTCTGCAGCAGTGCTCCCTTGGCTAATGGGAAGGAATGGAGTAGAGGGCAGGATAGGCAGGCAAGGCTCTCCCACATGGAAAAAAAGCCCTATGTCCTACAGAGAGATGATCAGCCCTGAGGCTGGAAAAAAAGAGACTTAATTATAATTTTTGCTTTTGGAAACTGCAGTGTGCAAAAGTGTCATTGCACAATCTGTCGGATGAAACTGCACAGCTTAGGTAATGTTAAGGTGCAGTGCTCACACTTTCTCCTTTGTTCCCAGGAGAGAGACAGAACAGGAGATTGCATGCTGGAAAAAGAGGCTTCTAGTAACAGAAACTAGCAACAAATTGTTGCTAGAAACTAGCTCCAAAATGCAAAAAATGAAGTTAATTAAACCCCAGAAAATCCGAAGGAAATATGGCTGCATTTTGCCTCTTACTGGAGAGACTGCTGTGCAGCTTGGCAAACCCAGACGGAGACATAGGTGTGGGCCTCGTGCCAGAGGCAGTAGAGACAGCAGACTGAGAACCTGGTACTGAGAGCCTGCAGACACCCTTTTGGCTACGGCTGGTTTGGATCTGGGCAGCTACTTCCATCTGAACTGGAAGTCTGCAAGCTCTTACGCTGTCAGTATCTATGGTAAATATAGCATGTCAAAAGCAAAGGAAAATAGGACAGAATTTTTTAAAGCTTTTAATCTAAAATATATTTCAACTTGAATTGAACTTCTGGAGGCAGAAGAAACTGAATGCAAGAGGATGAAAACTGGACGCCTATGAGTTGTCCTGAATGATTCAGTTCTGAAAGAGCAAGTGATTTATAATGCTTACTCTTACTTTTTTTTTTTTAATGCTTTTCTCTCTAAATTTATTTCTTGTCCAAGTCCAACAATTTCTCAGTGTTAGACTGGCATAATGATAGCTTTGCTCTGTCAAGAGAGAGAAAACAGTTTGCTGCATGCTTGCCTGGCACTCCTCATTATCATCTGTGCAAAACGAGCACTGAAAGAGAAGAAGAAATAAGATAAACTAACTCACTCTTCCTGGAGTCATTCATCAAGAGCTTTAGTAGCAAATGTTCCCAAACTTGCAACACAACCTCTTGAAACAAGAGCTGACTTCTTGCTAAATTCCAATATTAGTCACAGTTCTGCGGTCACAGGTCTTTGCTTTTAAATAGAAACCTTTCTTATGGCTGTGACAAGTTACTTACTGGAGGTAAGCTTAGGCTTACCTAAGGAGGTGAGCTTATGCTGCTGTTTGCTGTCCTCTGTTGCAGGTGACCACAGAGGGCAGGGCCATGGGGGAAGGAACAAAACAAGCTCTCCAGAGGCTGACAGACTCAGGGCTGCCTGGGAGGTGAACAATGCAGGCAGTGTCACCCAAAATGGGACCTTTCAACACCCTTGGAAAGGAGAATACTTAAAAAATTAAACACTCTACAATGAATTCCTAATGGCTTACACTCACTGGCAGTTATAGCCAAACAAGTCTGCTTGTGTAAGCTTGTTAATGGTGAGAAGTACGTCTGAATGCTATGGCATTTTAAGATGATTAATGAGAGGGCTTCTGACAGGAAAAAATATCCTTTTATGTGTCCTTGGCTTTAGGCAGCACCTGCTCACTTACAGCGACGCGCTTACTGGAGATCTGTCACTGGAGCTGGCTGCGTGCGTCAGCAGGACTTAAAGGGCTCCCACATCAGGTGATGCAGAAGGATGCATTACTCTCTGTAATGGTGGTGGGAGGAGCTACAGATGCCAGAGCTTTGGGCAAAGATCCTATCAGACATGCACCCTGGCTCCCTGTGACCATGTGGAATAGCCATATAAAGGCTCATGTGAAATGCACAATCTCAGCTCTGCTCCTGGTGGTGTGTATTCACACCTGTCCACCTCTCCCAATCATAGCAGTGAGGCTGCTGACTCCTAGGGTCTGGAGATCAAACTGATTTGTCAATTAATCCATACTGGAGACCCCCCTGGGAGGATGCCTGTTCTGCTGCTACTAGTGCCCCTGCCACCCTGGTGTCAAATATCTGCAAGCCCTCAACATTTTGACTCTGGTCTGTATTGTGTCCCTGATGACCTACGCACCCATGAGTGAATTCCTCTACCTCCCCATGAAGGAGGAGACAAGACTCAGTCATATCCAGGGATACCAGGGTCTGAAAGGGTTCTTCTGTCTCATGACAAGCCAAGGGAAAATGGGACCAGGAGAATCATAGCCATGTAACAGGCTCTGATCTAAACATAAACATCCAGAAAATCCAGAAAACTTTTATCAGAACTCAACAAGATTGGTATCAGTTATTGAAAGCTACAGCCAGAGCCATGCAAAAACTCTGTCAGATGTGCAGCTTAAACATCCCACATGAGCAAACGTGGCCAACGGAGCAACAAGGAGAGTACATGTTCTGGATTCCTTTGCTCTGATCCTGGGGGATGGTGCATTCTCCCTTGCCTGCTCATCAACAGAAACCAAAAGCCTCATGCCATCCGCACCTTCCTTCTGGAGGGAATGATACCCCTCAGACCTCCTCAGCACCAGGACTCCTCTCTTCTGTTGGAAGAGTTACACTGGCAATGACCTGCATTGCTAGCATGGCCTTTCCCTCTAAAACAACCACCACCACCAGCTTGGACCACATCAGCACTGTCTTCTTTTCAAAGCAATTCCAAAATGTAAAAAAAAAATATGAGGAAAGCTAACTCAGTAAAAATCGAGTATTTCCAGACTCAGAGGTCTTATCTTTACTCCTGGTAGCTTTCCACAAGGAACTTCAGTAGGTAGCACAATCCCTGGTTTTACTGTCCTTTTCCACCTTGCTCACACTGCTAGGAGAACTGCATATGAACAGAGCTGCTAGCGTGTCATAGTGCTAAGGTGAGAGTCCAGGGCTTAGTACAAAAATTCATAGGCTTCAGTCTCAAACCACGTCTTAAACATGGTCTTCCCCATCCAATGTGAAGGAATTCTGGCAGAAAAATCAGCAAAGGAGCCTGAAGGAGCATTTGCTAGCATCAACCTCAATTTCTTACCATTCTGGAAGGTAGCAACAGGGGCACCATCAACTCAGGCATTACTGATTTCAGTCTATGGAAATTCACTGCTCCATTGTAAAAACAACTTGCTTGTCACTATGTTATTCTAATTGTTCCTGGAATGTGTGTATGTCTTAACATACATCCTCTAAGAGCTGAGCCAAACTTGAATGAGGAATGATGAATACTGCTGGATTCAAAAAGACAGGACTGAAACTTTCACCAAGAAAAACAGAGAGGCAAATAACCATGAACATACTTTATTAGAAGTCAAACCTTTGTTTATGGGGACAATTAGTAGCAATATGTATACTTAACCTACGCCTTTAAAATTAACTAGTCTGCAGTTGAGTCATGAAGAACAAAAAAAAGAGATGTTTGCAATTCAAACACTGAAAAGAAGAAGTGACAGAAAGAGCCAGTCAGATCATGGCACAAGGATTTTCAAACACAATTGGTGGCACTGCCAAAAGAAAGCTCACGGAAGTAGCATGTACCTGTAAAATAACTGCACAGGTACAACAGTTTGAGGACATCTTAACCTGGGAACCATCAGGTCTGAATCTATAGCAGTCTATACTGCAGTCACTGATATATCTGGACTTTGGGATATTGGCTGTGAGCTAATTAAAGACTGTGGAAAAGCCTCTGAACATTGCGGATCATGCAGTTTCATAGGGTGATGAAGCAAATTCAAGAAAATTGAGAAAGATACTGGTCTTCATACTCCAGATAATCTACCAAGGGCAGCCTTTCTCTTTGAGAGTCCAGGTAGACCTGGAGAAAGCCCGAGATGAGGATGCTGGGCATAACGCAATGTGAACCAGATCTCTAAATTCACAAGTTGGCAAAAAACTTACTCCTCTGAGAATACTCGCAAAGGAACTCCTCCATAACTTCTCAACTTGAGGAGCATTATCTTTGAAGCTCTGCTAGCTGACAGATTCTGTGACCTTTCTTGTTGTACAGTGTCTGTGATTCACAGTGTGCTTGACTGATGATACTATGAGTAGCAGAAGCAGCAGCAATCTAGTATGTGTTTTCAGGTTTTAAGCAGCAGCATATTTAAGTTTGAATAAATATAATTTAGACCGACTTTCATTTGAAGTCATGCTAAATTCTTTAAAAACCTTTACAATGTCTTTGCCTTGTACATGTAACACTTGAAACATATTGTAGGACAGCAATTAAATATGCAGCTTTTGTTTACTATGCTAAAAGTGAAAGCAATGTTTTAGGTAAAAGGAGAGTCTCCTGCAATAATTTTTGTTCAGTTTTAGACATAAATTTATCAGTCAGAAAGAATATAGTTATCATTACATTTGTCTTTGAATGATTATTTCAGAACAGAAAAAACCCATGGCTTTTATCTTATAGAAGTGGGAGAATGAAAACCAACAGGAAAACTGAGGGAATGGATGTCAGAAAACTTTCTATTGCATGCTGCTGCTTGATTCTGATGGGATGTGGACAAAGACAGGTGTTATGGAATTTAAATTGGGCCTTTGCACAAGACTTTGTTGACTCTGTAAATTTCACTACAGTTAGGTCTTGGAGGGAACATTTTCACAACTGCTTATCAGCATCCTTTATTTCTAATCACTTATTTATAACATATTAATAATGATAATAACATTATCCTGCTAGCAAGAAAAGGCTAG
>NW_010431926.1:51239-56820 GCF_000710305.1 Buceros rhinoceros silvestris
GCTAGACCTTTCCTGACTTTGTGGGTGATTTGTTCATGATGAGATGTTGGTAAAAAGCACTCAACTACACATGCACACAATGTGTATGTCCAGTGTATAGACAGAAGTGACCATTAGAAACCAGAATGAACAGCTGGCTTTTTGTGTAAGAGATGACAAGACACAGCAGCTAGGAGGAAGAGAAACAGTGAAACAAGAACATACTCTAAATGTTGCTTCAAACAGCATTCCCTTTCTCTTCTCCTTTGGGAAAGGAGAGGGGTTAATAGAGAGCATCTGTCATTTGTCTAGTGGCCAGCTCACCCTTAACCCATGAGACAGTGTCACAGGTCTATTGTCCCAAGACTGCAAAGACTTTCTTTCTTCTCCTATGACAGGAAACTTTTTGGGTTTCTCTACATATTTGTTTAAAATGAAAATGCCAGCTCTGCTTTAGGTGTCCAGTGTCCACATAACGTGACAAAAGCAAACCTACACTGTTAGTGAAAAGATGATCCTCCATATTCGAAGAATAAAACCTAACATACCTCTTGCCAAATCCGATGAAAACTTTGCTGAAGCATAATTTCTTTGCAGCAGCAATGATATCCTGCTCTGAGAGGCTGAGATCTATGTCAGAAAGAGCCCCAGCAGTCTAACAAAGAAAATGAAAGGTGGGATCTGATTTCGGTACCTAAGCCCTTTCTCCTGTAACTAGAGCTGGGACGTTGCTGTGAGCTTCCTGGAAATGATTGAAAATGTGTGAAATGGAACTAGACCAGTCTAGTTTCCGTGAGTGGTCAGAAAAGTCCATGTGTGTCAGCTGCACACAGGCATCGCATTGCAAATGAACTAAGGAGCAGTGGCTCTGTGGTGACAGCCTAGTTTTAGTGTGGAAAGATCTAGTCATCCTGCGGATTATCATGAGGGGCTGCAGCAGTCCTTTGTGTTCCTTTTGGGGTTAAAGCTTGAAATCTGGTGATTTACGCACTACTGACAACAGTTCCATAAGAGACATTTTACAGAGGCCTCCAAATCCATGAACATGAAGTATATTTCATTCTTACCTTAGAAACAAATTGCAGGCTATCAAACTAGGGCAAAAGCTCCAACCAGACAGCAACGACATGCTATCTGGACAAAACATGTCCGTTTCCCGTTGATACCAGCTCCATGAAGAATCATAACTGTCCTACCTCCTGTGTGTCTGTTGATGCACAGACACATGGAAACAGCAATTTCTGATCAAATCAAAATACCCACCTATTACAGCATCCGATACTGACTAAATGCAGATTCTGTGAGAGGAAAAAGTTAAAAGAACAAGCATGTAGTCATATTTCCCCAGAATAATCATTTAGCCTTCAATGAAATGTTCAGATAATTTCTTAGTCGGAGTTAGTACTTTGTATTTTACATACCTTGATAGATTTCTAATCCACATATTTGTCCCGTTGTTTTTTGAAATTGTTTGAATTTTTAGCCCTCAAAACCTCTTTCACAGAGTATCCCAGTCTGCATAGAAATCAACTTCTCCTTTTTTTGCTTGGTACCTAATAGTTTGATTTGATATCCATAGCTCTTGTGTACAGACAGCATTATTTCATACCTGTTACTAAATTACAAAAGAGAACTGCTTTACTCTTCACAACAGATACCACTAACTACTCGAATTTGGCTATAGAATATGTTTAGATTCAAATTTTTGTTGAGCTGTCAATTTAACAGTTTTCCGAGCTATCACTGAATGATAATCTCCACATAACAGCAATGAAGAAGAAAGGTTAATAGAAAGAATATGTGCCGTGTTTTAAATACTGAAGCTGCAAAAGAGCAAGACTTAAAAACAATCCATTAGCAGAACTCCGGTTCTGCAGAAACAGTATTACTTCTTGCCCTATTCCAGAAGATGGCATCTTGTGAAATTAATGGGGAGTAAGATGAAGCAAGACAGAAGCAATACTATGAATTTCACCATTCCGTAAAATCAAAAAGGCAGCTTGTTTTTATGGGGTGGATATGGGGTGGTTATGGGGTTAAGAGCAAAATAGCGCACACTGCAATAGTAACCACGACAGCAAAATTCTGAGAAGATTGAGAGTGCTTCCAAGGAACAGAAGGAAAAAACTCTCTCACACATCACAGTTATCATTAATTTGTTGTTTTCCCTGTATGTCCTTCTATCCTCATGAGAATAGCAGGTTCTCTGAAGTTGTTTCTGGCATCAGAATGACCATGCTGAAAACATTAAAACAGGTGCACCTCAGGAAAACAAGATTCTTACAGAAATCATTGGAAACATGCCAGAGAGAGAAGAAGAAGTGAAGCTCAAGAGATTCTTAAACACTCAGGTTTCCCCCATACTTCATAAGCATCAGAGAGGTGAAAGCACTCAAACCCAACTGGTCAGATATTAGAAGAGAACCTGCTGAAAGCTAATGTTACTTAGGAAAGGAATACTTTCTACACTGATCAGCCATGGCAGAGTTCTTTAATCATCACTATATCTGGCATAGCCTGGATACTGAGATCATGCTTTAAAAAGTGCCAAATCTGAACAGCAAGCTCTTGGACCAAAAGATTTCTCCTTACAGGTTGCCAGTGATTTATTTACATGCATATTCCCCAGACTCCTTAAAATCAGGTCTTACCTAAACCCCCATGCAGCAGAAATCTATCTTCCATACCCCGCAGCAACATGCTGCAAAACTCTGAAATAGTTAAACAGGCCAAGTGACACATGCCTCTGTTTTGAAGTTTAAAGCAATGAAAAAACCTTCGATCACTAGAAAATCCTATGCAAGTTTCTGCAGGCACAGAATAAGGGTGAAAAACCCTTTCCACATCTGTGTTTATTATGACAAATACCATTTAATCTCCCAGCCTGCATTGCAACTGCCAGTTATTTTTAACAATATGACAACAAAAGGGGGAAAATGGAAGGTGTGTCCCACCCTCCACTCCTATGCCATTATCTGAAAAGCTACTTTGAGCAAATTACTGTTCTGGGTTGTCTGTCAGCTCTCCACTGTCAATGTCAAACTAAAAAAAAAATGATGGGATACCAGCCCTGTGTTCCTCACATCTGAACAAGTAAATGCTTTCCCAGCAGAGACAGCATTGGGATGAGAGAAGTTAACTGTTAATAGACAAACCCACTCATAGAGAAAGAGCAAAGCAAAAATAAGGTTAACTTAAGCCTTAATTAAGTGATTCTATCGGTTGAATTTCCTCGCCTCAGAAATACAGAACAGGAGAGGAAACTGAAGTGGCAAATGGGACGCAAAAATACTCCACTTTTCTCTGAGTCCTCCCGCACCGGCTATGGGAGCAACAAAGAGGCAGCTTGTCTTAGAGTTAGATCAGAATTAACTCTGTCCAGAAATTTTACTTTACAACTCAGTCTCTTCTCAGTAATGGCACCTTCTGAAGTTAACGGGATATTTTTGCAGATAGACAGTGTCTGCTTCTACAAGTGACAACTCTGGATGTTTACAGTTGCTAACAGGGGCTGGTCTGCAGAAAGGCTCCTGCTTATACTTGCTCCTGTGCAGACCCAGGTCACTGCTAAATCCTGTGTGCCACAGTGGGGGTGCAGTGAGTAAGAGGCCGCACCTGCAGGGAGTGTTTTGCCAAATGACAGGTGGTCAACAGCAAGGACACAGACACCAAGTTAAAAACAAAGATAAACATATTTTACTTCAGCTTAAAGCAGATAAAAAAGTAAGCAGGGCAAAAAATGCAAGCAAAGTAATGTACCTAATCACTACTACAGAAAGTCAGCTATAATGATTAAGAAAGGTGCCTCACCAATTGCCTTTCATATGTTACCATCATCCAAATCCATACAACAGTTGGGAAGCCCCGGTCACAGAGAAGGATTTGGAGAACCCACCTGGCAATTAGGAATTCCTACTCAGTGCGTCCACTCGTAGGTGAGGTCTCCAACTTTGCTGTGACAGAGGTCCTGTTTTTATATTCTTTATCAAAACATGATTACCCACACGGCAAGCATCACTTTGCTCAGACGCACCTCAGATCTGGCCAGGATATGAGATAGCCTGAGAAGTTACTGTTTTCCTGGCTTCAGATATGCAATACATTTGGCTTTAGATATGCAAGGCATGCAAGTTGGGGGGGTGTTCACTCAGTAAGTCAATTCTGATTCAAGGCTTATGGTTTAGGCCCTTTTATATCAGGGAGGAGCGGACAGGACAGGTGACCCTACACTGACCAATGAGGTGTTCCATGCCATAGGCGTCATATTTGGTGTAAGGCTGAGGATCTCGCTCTCTCTTGCCCTTGTCTTCAATGGCCACCATCTGAGGAGGACTCTGTTGTTCTGCCTTCAATCCCAGGCTGTGCATCCCTGAATCCAGTTCCAGAATTCAGCTTCTGCATCCAGTTCCCGTCTGCTGCTGAGCCCAGCCTGCGCCTTCCCCAGTGCCTGCCCACAGCATCAGTGGTGAGGGTGACGTGGTTGCCATCAGGGTGTTGGGTTCCATACTAGTATTGTATATGGGTATACTTGGCGTTGGGTTCCATACTGTATATATATTGTACTGTATATATTTGTATATATTTCATTCTATTATTATTATTATTACTCTCATTAAAGCAGTTTTAGTTTTCTTTTCCAATCCACAAGTCTCCCTCCCTTGCTCCTTTTCTCTTTCCTCTCTTTGGGAAAGCAGAGGGAAGAGGTTAATAGAGCATATCTGTCATTCGTCTAGTAGCTAGCCCAGCTCTAACCCTTGACACAGCTGTAGCCAAAAGAATCAGGTAGTGTATAAATGTTTGCATAGTGGGAACTGCAATATACTGGGATGGTTTAAGTACAAATTTAGACAAAAAGAATTACCGTGTGAAAGTGTTTGTTTTCTCTAATACATTGTGCTGTATTATTTCTATAGAATCTGCTATGCATGAAACAGTTACTTTTCTCCATCCCATTGTAAAATACCAAAAACCTGTTTCTGGAGTATCTCTTTGTCTGCACAGCTGCCTGTTACATAGGTGTCTGCTCTAGTTGATGTCAGAAGGCTTACTCCAAGGCAAATATTGGTGCCCCTAAGACAAGCAGACCAACAGGAGACACCTGCTCTTCCTGATGCTTGGACTGAAGAGGCTTCAGTACAGTCCTGGCAGCCTACATACTGGGCAGTGGCTGACCCAAAAGCTTTTCAAAACTACATTTTAAAATACTTTAAGTGTTTATTTTCAAATTCCTAATTAAATTACTTTATATTTTAAAGTTTTCTGGTGGTTTAGCAGGAGTATTTTTAGTCATTCAGACCAGGCTGATCTATCACCAATATTGTGGAAGTACTCTGAACTGGAAAGAAATTAAAACAGAATATCTTTTTCCCCACCGAAAACTTAAGGCTTTCAGTAATTTTTCTTTCCACAGGTTCTAGTTACACTTCACAGGTAACTTCAGCCAGTAAACTACCTAATTTACATGGCAGAAAAGTCTTTCCTCTCTTTTCTGGTTTTGAGTTTAGACAAAAAGCACTGTATCTTTCTTCAGTTTCTATGAAGCAGAGAATATTTTTCCTTTTGCTGTTTTTTCCTTCCCCTTCCCCTTTCCCTTCCCCTTCCC
>NW_010431927.1:0-10959 GCF_000710305.1 Buceros rhinoceros silvestris
TTTAAAATATACTAGAATTATATTACATTGATATATTGATATCATTGTCAATTTTAAAAATTAATTTTATTAACTTAGTATTACTGATAACATTGATATATTACAGTAAGAAATAAAAATACGGGAAAGAAACAATTGTTACTGAGTATCTTGTATTCTTTAGACTCTTTTTAATATAGACATTTATTTTTATTTCAATTGTTTCCTTAGCAAACTTCTACATCAGATATTATAAGAGCAGAAGATATTAGTTTGCAAATATCCCACTTGTACTCATCCTTCCAGAGCTTTCATTCACTCACAATCTCAACCAACCTACACACAGGTGACGTGTTTGCCTAAGGAGTCTGGCCAGAATCACCTGTATGTGACAAAGAGGACAAGAGGCACTAGCTACCAAGTCCTCACTGTGTTTCTTGGTTTCTTCTCAACCAGCAACAACAAACTAGTTTTTGGATGGATCTTCATAGCCTTCAGGAGCCAGCAGCCATTGTGGGGTGGTCCTCCACCTCAGAACCCTACTTACCTCAGCCTCCATACACATTAGGCCCAACTGTTTCCTACTCTGTTTTAATTCATTTGGAATAAATATAGTCTGTATCTGTTTTTCTTTTGGGCAAGCAGGAAAAAAATAGTACACATGACAATCTTCCACCAAGTCATCTGCTCTTTCAGAGGGCAGACATTCGAGTCTTGACATAACACATTCCTCAGTCCTGCCACTGAGTGTCCTGGAAGCTGCATCCTTGGAGAGCTGTTTATCGATACAGGCCTTTCTTTAAGCCCTTCTGCTGCTGCTTCTGGTGGTTAAACACACTTTTCCATTCCTACATCATTCACACCAACCCTAATATTTCTATTACAGATCTCTACAAAGGGTTTAGCAAAGGTAAGCAAAGCCATCACAAATGGCTCGAACTGTCATTCCTGGAAATCTCAGGAAAGAAGCCAAAAGCTGACTGCCATCAAAAAATGATCTCTCAACCCAGGCAGCTAGTCCTAAAGATCTGAGATGCCTGATGATCCTCGTGGGAACTTGTGTTCCACAGAAATTAAAGAGCTTGGTTTCTAGCTCTGACTATGTGGACCCTTCTCCAAGAACTGAAATAAATTTTTAAAATCAAGCGTGGGCTGATTCAACTGACAATGGAGATTGTCATACTTTCCGTAAACTGTAAAATGGAGTATCCAATGGAAATTGGCAAAAGGACTTAAAAATCCCATGAAGCACTTTTTTTAGTAAAAATTGCTAACTATGTTGCAGTAAACATTATCTGAAGACACATTTCAGAACTGTTGAAAATATTGAAGTAGCACAATGGAGCCTACTCACCATATTTTCACTGAACAAAGAGGAATGGAACTTTACATCCAAACTTGCTAAAAACATGATGCTTGTCCATTGAAATGTGTAAAGACAGAAGCGAGGCCTGCTGTAGGAATGGTTACACGTGCTCACCCACACCCTCCACGACTTGCTGCCTGGGCCCTTCCTGCCTATACACCTTCCATGCCACCACACACTCAGCTGTATTCCTATTGCGGTGACCTCTATTCTTAACTTGAAACACTGATCTGGAGCCAGCCTCAAGGACTGAGAGCTGGATATCACTTTGGTTTATTTTAATTCTGTTTTCTTGACGTCCATCTGCAAATACAGTTCTCCCTTATCCCATAAACCCCAGACTTAGTCTTTCATTATGACAGTGTATCATATAGGACTGTTTCCAAGGGATAATTAAATGCCAAACACACAGTAACTTGTCTCCTCAAAGAATACTTTTACCTCCTGCCTTTACATCATTTTTCTCCTCTGTCTTGATTTGGACCATGAATTAGAAAGCATGCTATGTGCTCCGGAATTTCCACAACAACACTGACACCGATACGTAGGTAGGTAATCCTTTTCCCTAAAGCAGAGATTTTTGGCATCTGCTCAACAACTGTTTACCAACTACACCTACTTCCAACAGCTAACAAGCTTCACTGAGAACTGCTAACCAACTCTCACTAATCGAGAACTCAACAAATACAATTAATTAGTATGTACTAGACAGTACATAAACTAACAAAATTAGGAAAGAGGACTTAGACTGAAGGAAGATGTCTTCTGAGCCAAAATAACTTGAGGAAGACAAAATAGAGAATCAAGGTGGAAGTAGGTAAGTTGTGCTGAACATCAGCTTGATTCTCAAGTTCACCAGAAAGAAAGTAAAGAAACACCGATGTCCAGAAAGGTGATTAAACCAGCAGCTCCAGTTAGGCTTTCTGGAAAAGCTCTACATTTGTTATTCACTTCTTTACAAGGTATGGTGTCAATCAAAAATTTTCCAACCTGGATATAAAACTATTCAGGGCATTCTCGAAATAGAAAATCCCTTAACCGGATGCCAGAAATGCTTCCTGGCAGAAATGCTCACAATTGTACAAATGTTTTGCTGGCTGAAAAGGCCTCTATTTGTTATTTCAGAGTACTTGCAGTACCTGCCAGTTCTGCAGTTCTTACAGCATTTGTTACAGGACAAAACACAAAGCCTAAACTTAAAATGCTGACTGAAAGCCAGAGAAAATGCTAACATTTTGAATACTCCGTCAAAAAATAAGCAGAAAGTTTGTTCAACTTGAACATTGTCAAAACCAGATCTTGCTTGACACCATAGTAATGAGAGCTGTGGCAAAATAATCACTTTTTCAGCCTCATGAAGTTCAAGAGAGTAAATATTATGTCCTGCAAGATGTGTGGTGCTTGTGCCTGTTTATGGCAGCCTCAAAGCTGTGTAAGGCTTGGTGTGTTTGTCTGGTGAGGATGCTACCATTGCCCACCAAGAGGAAGAGTAGCCACTTACAGCACCAACTAAGAATAGAACTCCTGTAGAGCACGTCAGATATCATTCCTACAGTGGTTACTACTACCGTACCTTTACTGTTTTATGTGGTACTAACACAGCAGCTATACGATAGTGCAGGTAACTGTCATCGTAATGAAAAACTGGAAAGTATGTTCTTTGTTGCTTCAGCATAAAAAGCCCCCCAATCTAGTAGGAAGGTACTTTACATTCCTTATCTATGAAAAAGATCAACCCTCTCAGGTCCATCTGAGAAAAACATTTCCTTTCATTTGCAGGAAAAAAAAAAATCATGTTCAGAACAGAATGGGCTAGTAGGAGTTTGGATAAGAATCTGTAAGTTTGTTCATAATGTCATATCTACTGCTTAACAGTTAATTTGTCAAGGGTATATAGTTGGATATTTAGTTCTCTGAGCTCTTTCGAACCCACATAAGTATTCTGATTTTGAAGCTCCTCTACAGTCTTCTCCTCATAGCCTGTCAGAGCAGGTGAACCTATAAAGAAATGGGTATCTGTTGTATGAAAATTGTTAAAACAGCATATAACTCCATGGATTTCATCTCATTCCTGACACAAGCACAGAGGATAGGCCATGCCACTGTCACACACTGGACAAATTTGAAAACAATTTTAAATGTAAAAAGAGAAGTGTAGTCTGATAAGAAACCCTCACCCCTTGCATTTAATCAGCACCTGATGTTACACCTGAAAGATCAATGTATTTTATTTAGATAAAGTTCTTGCTGGAACATATATTGTCAAAATTATTTTGATATGCATGTCTTCTACTAGATTTCTACAGCTGAAAGAAAAATCCCAGCTGTTAAATCGGTGGTATTTCTCATCATAACAATGGCTGAGGTTTACTCCCTTTTAGCACATGCCTCTCCAGTACACAAAAGACATCTACATGGACAAGCACACACAAACTGCTCCAGGATCGACACTAGCTGTGTTTTTGCTAATCAGGCTTGTGAAAGAAAGACAACAAGCTGGGTAAGAGCCACAGTAACACAGCAGTATGTCGCTCCTGAACTGAAGGCCAAGCACAGCTCTGAATATGGGGAGAAAAAAAAAAAAACAAAACTCTGTTTAACTAGACAATTATTAGAATAAAGTGGAGATGCCAAAAGTTTGTCCTTGAGTCTCCTATGTTAAGAGAGAGCATTTTTGGATGCTCTTCTAAGCTGCTTCTCTTGACCACTTTCTTTTTCTTCATGTTTTCCTTCTCCTCCCCACCCCCATCCTTCTTTTTCCTTGGGAAGCCTAATGATTTTTCAAGTAAATTTTTTATTTTAAAGGCTAAAAAGAATTAATGGGATGAGAAAATGGTTTTCTGGGAGCTCTACCCAGGATGTTTCCTTGGCCATGAATAACTGCACTAGTTTTGAAAACAGCATTGCTCTATTTCAGTTGCTGAGCAGGTGGTCTGTTAAATCTTAAAAGTTATGTCTGTTAGTTAAATGTTCATATAAATATTTCATTAAGCTTCCCAGCTTATAATAAGCATTGCTTAGCAATATTTTATGCAAAACAGAATAATTTCCTACAGAAATTATTCTACCAAGGAGAAAAAAAAATAATGAGAATTGGATAGCCAAAGTTCATTATTTCTTTTAATTTCAAAAAGAAAAAAAGATTGTGAGTTCTAAGTTAAATGTGCCTGTCTGGGGAAGATTCATCTTGTTTCATCCCATCATCTTATAGCTTAGTCAAATAAGCACACATTATCTCTTTGTTCTTTCTTATAATCTTATTCAATTTTTTTTAGAAATATTTTCTTTTAAAACTGCTTTATAAATAGCCTAAGAAAGCATAACACATGTTCTTTCATAATGCCTTGCCATAAATGAATTTATTCCTGTAACAGATTTTGTCATCACAAAACATTATTAATCTCTGTGTTCCAAAGCAATAACAGTAAAAGGCCTTAACCATGAGTAGCTTTTAGCTGTTTAGATCTTAACAGTCACTCCATTTGTATGCCTATAAAGCTGAGGGATCCAGTCAGGTTGACTGCTGCTTTCCCAGTCAGTTAAACACTACCAGAAGTTGCCTAGTTTCTCTGTCAGTTTGGCAAGCCACCATCTGTCTTACTTCCTGGCATTTCCATCCTTTGCAATGTGATTTAAATCATCCTAAGATGTAAATAAGACGCAGGATATTAATTTTACTTTAAACAGCATTTTTTTCCTTTTGCTTATAACATTGATAAAGAAAACCTTTCCCTCAGAGGATTTTATTGATCATGTTCTCAGATGTCTGCTATATTATTTGTTTTTGATAAAATAAAGAAAATCTCCTACTATTAGCCCAAAAAGCAAAATTGCCTGTTGCAACTCTAACTAGTTTGTCAGCATAGAGGAGTGTAATTTCTTGACGTTTCATTAAGAAAGTTTTCTACACTTCAGGAGAATTATTGTAGAGATGGTAAGGCATAAAGTTGTAATTTAGAGATCAAAAAATAGGCTTAAATTCTTACTTAACTAAAGGCGAACTGGAAAAATAAGATATTTGGGCGGGCGGGGAGGGAGTGCAGAGAGAATATTCTGTTACCTATTCCCAGTAAAGCATCTGCATTCTCCCTGTGTATTTTCAAGTACTGCAGCAAGAACTGCGATGGTTGCACAAGGAATTAGAGACAATATAATGATTGAAGCACTATCATGGAACTGCATATCCAACACAGTATTAAAGCATGGAGAACCTTCCAGCTCTGTAATGACTATTCCAAGGGAATAAAAGTGAAACTCTTATAGCTGCAAAGGTCCTACAGAGACCACAGCACTACAGAGTAAAGCAGAAAGGGAACTGCAGTAGGCTTTACACTACTCTCTGATAATATGTAAGCAGGAATCTAGGTCTGAGGCTAAATTATTAAAAGCAAGAGCAGAATATTGTTCTGCCATTCTGCTAAACCAAAAAGCATCTATTATACTATAATATCATTTCCTGAATAATACTGAAGGTTACTAAATATATAGATATAATGCCTGGCTCAGAAAGATCTCCAGATGCTAACAGGTAGAGCTGACACAGTTTCTACAGCAAACAAGCACTAAAATTCCTTCAACTTCAGATGCAGTCATCTAATTCTTCAGCAGATTAGATTCTGACTTTCTGATTCAGCATCCAAAAAAAGGACAGAAATACACAGTTAGAATCCACATCTGCAAATACTCTGACCAACATCAAACAGGTCCAATGTGGTAGAAAAGGATATATGCCATCACCTCCAGAGTGACATTTAGTTGCCTGACTACAAAAACCACTTCTCCCCTAGTAATCCCTGCCTCATTCACCATACACAATAAAACGAGGCTAGAACTCAGCAGATAAAAATGTCATACACCTCTGATTTAACCCCAGCACATCAGAATTTTGAGGAGCAGTTGTATAGAGAGGGGGGAGAAAGCATGGAAAAAAGTGTTCCACACAACTGCAATACATACCACATACACACAAGAAACTTGCAGAGCAACTGGGATCTGCGGTAACAGACAACGTAGGCAGGAAGACCTAGGTGTTACCACCTGTGTGATCAAGAACTCAAATCTATCGGACACTTTGTCTACACTGCCTTCAGACTAGCACCTCAGATTGTACTCCTGGCTTTGATTGGTCTTCCTCCGCTCCTTCAAATCACAGACTGTGTTGACCTGATGTTCTCCTTCTCATACCCTCCCTTTAGTATCCTAATCTGAATCACACTTTGCCAGATCAATTCTTACTTTATGTTTTACACGTCACCTTTCTATCCTAGACTCTGAATATCACTTCCCCTTCCTACAGTTTCACTCCTCAGCTTTCAAGCACTCATCTCTCCCGGTTTGCTCTCTTCTCTATCATTTTCTCCTCCTAGTTTTACTTTTGCAAAACTCTTCTTTCTAAGCAGCTTTCTCTTCCAGAACTCCTGGGCAGCAGGCAGCATGTTTCAGTGGTGCTGCTCACACCCTCATCTCCCAACTGACTCATATCTGTAATTTCAGATAAATACTGTTTTGGCCCCGCCATTACATTTTAGAGAGGTTTTAGCCAATAAACCAAAAGTCCTCCCAGCACAAGAACAGGTGTTTTCAAGGTCTGCTATTTTCCACAAGCAAATAAATCAGAGGAAGGGGAGAAACACATTCCCTGCACAAGAATCAATCTATTTTTTTCCAAGGCCCCCGTACTGAAGAATCAGTGCGTGTAAGTTTCCAACAGCATTTGACAGTTATCTTTTTCCCCAGCTCAGCTCTCAAACCTTGCCAAAACCTTCAAAAATTTCTGCTCAAGAAACTAGAAGACATCATGCAAGGAGTTTTAAGTGCAGCAAAAGGCATAAGTAACAACGATCATATATCAAGGAAATCTAACCAAATAGATGATTAGGGTAAAAGAAGAGTATTCATCGTTTATCATATTATATTCTTTCAACTACCTTTTCAGCTATCTATTTTGGAATTTTTACCCAAGAAAACTCTTCTCTAACTTCCACATGTTGAAATTTCCATTGCCTTTCTATGGAAAATTTTGTTATTTCCAAGTCGTTTTCACTTCGTTGTTGTTATTGAAACTGATTGGTTTTGTTTGAAAAACCTAACTCCTTACCATCAGAGAGAAAGAGCCACATCTGCTGTCAAGTATACTTTCACAATATTGATACATTAATTTTATGTGAATTTTATTTTAGGAAAGTGCTACAGCAAAGAGTTCCCTTGCTCCGTGAATTTAGTTCCTTGCTCTGGCCAGCATTTCATCATCCTTATGAAAGCTTCTTCATAAATTCCTTAGACTCTACTTTAATGCAGTAAGATATGGTTTAATATAAAATACCTTAAACTGGGGGGCTATTCTATTGATTAGAAACCCTATTCTAGCTTCTTGAGTAAATTTATACACAGACGATATAGTCATTTGCTTTCATACCAGCATTGTCTTATTCTAAGCAATTCTTCCCTTGTGATTATTCCTACACATTTATAGAGCACTCATATACCCTCTCAAATTTAATCTTACCAAGTAAGTCAAGCTCCCAACTAATGACATGGTATGTGTCAAAAAAGGTTGACAGTATGTCTTGTTTCTCAAAATCAAAACTGATCTTATTTACAGTTTAGCTATACAAACAGCTCTTTAAGCACAGTTGAAGCAAAGGGGCCTTCCTTAGTACAAATACCTTTCTCTAATTTGCTTTTACCATTAGGCATGGAACTGTGCTTTCCTCCAAAGGCAGTTTAAGAACACTGACATTAAAACCATAATCCTGTAGTTGCCTGGATTAATTTTTCCCCTTTTCTTAAAAAAAAAAACATACACTGCCCTGCCAGTGCCTAATTACCTAGTTGCCCCACTTCTCAGCACATCTGCACTTAGACTCCACCTTAATTTCCATTTCTATACTTCTATGCCTCTACCTGTAGACGACTGGAATCACTTAGCATAAAACATGGAGTACAATCAAGTTTTCAGACAAACCTAGACTTTTAACGTTTTTCCATCATCACTCTTGGAAACATATCTGATGAACTTTGTGCTACTTGCTCCAATACCCTTTGCAGGGTCTAACTCAGCTTGACAGTTTCTGTGCAGGCTCCTGTCTCCAGTCCTAAGGCACTGAAAAATCTAGTTGCAAAAATCATGAATGATGAACATGATCATTCTTTCATGAGTTCAAGTGTATCTTAATGACAGTTTTGCAGAATGTGCATAAGTTTAACCATGATTTAAAAAGAAGCAATTACAATGGTTACAGCATTTAGTCTAAGTTCTTAAAGATGCATAAGGAAAGGTTGGTGGCAATACAAAAAAAAAAAAACTTAATTCCATCCTATTAGCTACAATATTGTCACAGACAAACACAAGCAGGAGCAATCAGCCCATTAGAGGCCCATCTCTACAAGCCCAGAGGACCACAGGGATGCAGAATGGAAGGCAGGAACACAAATCAGGAAGTTGGAGGAAGGAAGGCCCTGTCCAGATCCCTCCCAGGGATGTCCCAGGAGTACCTCAGCCCCAGTGCCCAGGTGTGAAAACCATAACAATGAGAGAACATGACAGCACCTCTTGGACAGAGGAGCATCACGGCCCAACAGTATAGGACACATTATGGGATGCAAGGGAGGGGCATTTGATGATTGCACAGGACTTACTAGGGGATATTTACAGCAGGAACCAAAGGCAGGGACAGGAATGGATTTACATGATTTGGCGAGGAACAAGAGTGAGAAAACAGAGGAGCGAGTGGATAAAAAGGGACAGTTGCATGCAAAGAGTGTGCTGGTTGGTTCACTTGCCTGGCTGTGCCCTGCACCTGATCTGTGCAGACTGTCCTACCTGCTTATTAAATCCTTTCTAATGCTTTTCTGAGTGAGGGGCTCTATTTGTTATGCAGGTGTGTACAGGGGTCTGAGTGTAGCAACTGGGGTGGGACTGCCATACCGGAAACATCAGGGTGGGTGGTCTTCAGCACCAGTCTGGGGCGGATCATGGGGATACGGGGATACATACAGTGCAGCACCTGCAGCAGTTTGTGCACGCACGTGCCTGTGTTCAGCCTTCCTGCTAGTTGGACCCAGGGCATGGAGATGCAGCAGCCTCACCCTTCTCGGTCTGCCAGATCTGGCCTGATATTTTCCCCTAAGGGAAAGGGGAAGAAAAGGCTTTTGAAAAGTTAAGGCACAGCACATGCTTAAAACAAGATTTTTTTTTTATTCCATTCCAGATACAGCGATCATCACCTTTCATTCTGTATCTCAGTTTTGTCCTTTTTCCACTATTTTTCCACTTGGATCATTTCACTCACTTCATATCAATCTTCTCTTATCACAGACATTTCTTCCTCTCCTTTTAACATCCACTCTACCTCAGATTTTACGTGTTCATTTTCCTTCAGCATCACCTTTCATTCTGTATCTCAGTTTTGTCCTTTTTCCACTATTTTTCCACTTGGATCATTTCACTCACTTCATATCAATCTTCTCTTATCACAGACATTTCTTCCTCTCCTTTTAACATCCACTCTACCTCAGATTTTACGTGTTCATTTTCCTTCAGTTTGCCTAAGCTTTTCTCCATTTTCTATAATCTTACCCTCGCCTTCCTCTCCATGAAATTCTTTTTATTGTTTCCTCTTTAAATTCCTCAACCACCCTTTCAGCTGGGATAAAAACTGTCCTTTACACATTCCATCACTTCTCTTCAGCTTTCTTCCCACTTGCCAAAATTCATTCTTTGTAACATCGCCTTTCACTCTCTTTCAAAGCAAAACACATGCAATTGAGGCATTCTTCTTCTTACTTATATAAAACATGGTTATTTTCAACACTTACTGACCGAAGCAGGTTTATATTAAAGTTTCTTCATAGGAGGACAGAATAAAATCAGCAGACTATTACTACAAATGCAGTTGAAAAGACTCAAAAAATTCAGAAAACAGTTTCTCACAAAGCACGAGAGACAGCTCACGTAACAAATCCACCAAGAAAATACTTGAGGTTTAGTTATTTCTTTTATGCTCCTCCCCTGAGTGCGGCTGCAGAAGAGACATCATTTTCACATACTCCTCTTGGCAGAATTTGATTTCTCAGGATTTGTTCTACCTTAAGTCACACACCTTACCAACTTCAGCATATCCATATATGATTGCAAAGTTGAACTCAATTCTTCACTCTAGCAAGAGTTTATCAAAGAGCTTTTATCTTTTTGAAGCATTTTGCCTTGAATGGACAGTTAGTCCCTTTCTCTCAGCTCCAGAGAATACTGCATCCCACCTGCTCGGAAGATCAGCACTTGAGGCGTGCAGAGATGGAATTAGTTTAGCTTTTCTGCAGGTATGCCATCTTCCATCAAATACCTCATATTGTCTGTCAGAACCTCTACTAACCTGAGGCACAGATTTTACTGCTCAATTTAAAAAAAGATACTAGGAGGAGGGGGAGGGAAAAAGAAGATGCCTCTTAAACATAATTCTATAATTCTACAGGATTGAAAACATTTATCAGCTTTATAGAAAAGCATCTGCCTTCACAAAAACTCATATCCATCAGCTGACTCTTTAATGACTGTTTACCCACATGTAGAGCTAGTACAAAGAAGAACAATTTGACACTGGTTATTATGTAGGGCA
>NW_010431927.1:11076-17400 GCF_000710305.1 Buceros rhinoceros silvestris
TAGGGAAATTTTCTACACTGCACTGAAATTATTACCACTCCCCAGAAAAACAATTCAGTCCCATTAGTTGACTTGTGTTTAGCTACACTTGGCAGAAGAGCTTTAATCAGAAGAGACCTCACCACTGTGAGGATACAGCAGACATCTTTTGAAGGGGATTGACACTCAGAAGCCATGCTTTTGGTTTCTCTCCAAAGAAGCAGCTCTGAGCCTAAAGTAGCAATGAAGTAAAGCAGCGTATTGTCCACTGCAGGGCAGGATGGGAATGTTCCTGCTTTCGTAGATTACACGGCAAGGACTGGTCATGCAGCATGATGCCAATTTCATATATCAGAAATGTTGAAGCACAGGGTCCTCCCTTGGGAATCACAATCATCCCTTTCCTATAAGGGCCAAGATCAGGAAAGCATGATTAGATTTATTCCTGTTACACACTATTCCATGCTAACACATGGGACTTTTACTCCACAGCCTACCTCTGAGCAAGGGTTTTTCCTTACTCCTGTTGATGGCGCTAAGGTCCTCGAACATGAGAGCAACAGAGAGCTCACTGCGACTGCCTCTTCACTCAGTCAGCCCTAATAAGCAAAGAGCTGGTGTTCACCTCACACTCCTCTGCTACACAAATGGGTTCTAGCTAACGATTTCCAGTAATACTCCAGGATTAATGCTGCAGTCCACATTATTCTCCTAGCCTTCTTTCATCACATGTTTAAGACCTACAATGTCTTACATTGCCCTTGGGCTTCCCCTTAAAACTCTGACCACATAATACATGCGCACCTTTCCCTGACAGAAGACAGGTCCAAAAGTTCACTTGTCTCTTGGCTAGAAATCTTTTCATAGTCCTTATTTTATTACTACTTGATCTCATGCCAAAATTTCATCCCTTATTTTAGCTATCTATCTAGCTTGGCTCACGTTACATCAATTTTACATCTGAATCGATGCATCAATAGTGTTTTTCCTCTTTGAACCTTTCTCTCACACTAAGGAAGTCCCTTTCTTCCATAACATCATCGGTATTTCAAAAATTCCATCTAGCAAAGACTTCAAAGAGAATACCTTGGCAGGGAGAATTCTATCTCCCATGACACTTGCAGTCATCGAGCCATCACAACATAAACTACAATTCATGATGTCAAGGAAGCTGTTCCCCTAACTGCAAAGATGGCCTGGCTTTCCCACACTGTTCTTTCATTTGGAATCTCTTCTCTTCTTTAGAGAGCTGAAGGGCAGGAACTGGAAAACGGGGATTAGTACACTATTGACCTCAAATATATTTTCAATCAATGATCCAACATGACCAAAATAATTATGACATGCACAGAAGCTCTGCCCTACATATGCCCTAACCACACAGTACCATGATGATTACATTTCCACGAGTTCCTGCAGAAACATGGTGCCACTTCTCTTTCCCAGCTTGTCCCCTTTACAGCTGGATAATGCAACATGAAGTAAAAAATGTAACACAACACAAAGGAGCAGTTAATTGTAGTATGTTTATAGGCATCAAAAAGGATAGAGAAACCGTCCCCCTGAGGAAAATGGAAAGCCTTACAGGAAATCAGTCAGTAACCACTACCTTGTTTACGGAACTTAATTTTGTAATGGAGATAAATGGACAAGGAAGAGTGTTCTGCTGAGTCGCAAATGAAACAAGCTCTGATTTTTAGATTCTCAAACTGATCTGAAGACAGATTAAAAGTATGCAAGCAGTTCAGCGTTCTGAAGTACTTTGTACCTCACATTTTCCACCAGGTCCCACATTGCTCAATATTTTAATGCAATCAAATATTACAACTCCTTTTTGCAGAAATCATGTTTGACAGCTAATTTTGACTACCTATAGGTATAAATAGTCCAAATTTTTATTTCACTTGCTGAAATTGTAAAAACATTCTCAGTACATCCTACCCTCTTTGATCTGCCAGACTTAAGTTATATATTTTATCCTACTGAAGCCTCAGAGTTTGGACTACCATTTTCTCTACAAAGCACAATCACAGGGCTATAAATGAAACAAAGTCAACTGAATATCGTACAGTTTGGCTTTGCAAAAATGCACTCAATTCTGACTAATATGAAGTTTTAATAAATTTTTCACATTTTATAAAAATACCAAGCTATTACTTGCTTTTTAAAGGAATATACAGAAAGAATTTAGTTCTTACAAACCGAAACCTCCACAAGTTAAGAGAATTTTCAAGCTACCATTGACTGCATACAGCTAACCTACAGTAACACCACTTTTCCTTCCACACCATGCATTACAGTGCCAAGAAAAGTTTACACAGCACAAAACTGCCCTTTCTTCTTCATCTTAAAATCTCCAGTAACAGCTGAACCTCGTTCCATTTCCTTTGCTCTTCTTTCTTTGCTTTATTGTTTCTTATACAGCATGGGTAGGTGCACATTCACAGATCATTTCTGCAGATTCAGCAAGAATCACTGCCTCCAAACCCCTGCTCAGTGTTGCCTGTACAGACAGACACACTGAGCACATCACACAGCCAGCTACCTCATAAAAGTTCAGCCAAGTCAGCACAGGGTAGGTGCTAAAGAGCCAAGGTTTCACGTGGTGCTGTACTTCCCACCACCATCCCAGGGCAGGCGTGCTCGCATATCACAGGGACAGACCAACACAGTTGGGTCAATTTTGGAAGACATTCTTGTGAACAAATCCGGCAACAGACAAGCGAAGTTAATGGGGAAAAATTCAGGCAGGAACATTGTAACTCTTCCTACACACAACCTACCAGAATGCCTTTGATGCCTTGAATGCCACACTCTTCGTGCAAAAACATTCATTTTGTAAGATTATAAAAAAGCTATAAATATAGTATCATCCTTTCCGAAAATCAGAAACTTTCTTTTTCAACAGTCACCTAGTCTGAAATTAACTTTATACTCTTTCGCAGCTCAGCACTGCCGAAACCTCTCACAATACAGTACAAGACCTATCCTGTACACCTGTCCTATAACCAGTGGGACAGAACTGTGGCACTAATACTTCCCAAAGCACCTTTAATGCCTCTGCATACCAATAACCATTCTGCAGAGGGAACTACAAGAAGTTACAAGAAGTACTGAAGTACCCTAAAGAGCTCTGAAACAACACGGATAATGCAATACTAGCAAATTCCCTACTATTTCCAAAATCATGGAATTCTAATTAACTGGATTTAATTTTCAGTAGGATTCAGTATGCACTGAACCATCAAGATAGCTATGCAAAACAAGGTAAAGTGATTTTACCATTTCATCTTGTTTTGGCTGTATCATATAGTCTACTTTTCAATGGGTGCCCATTTTTCCTGAAGAATCTGATATAAACTGGTGTCATACAACACGCCTGCCTAAAAGAAAAATCTGCTTTTCAATTGCCAGTTATTCGGAAAAATACTATCCAGCAGAAGATATGTCCTTTGGGGTTTTTTTGGTTTGTGATCATTCTGTTCACTTTAAAGGAATACATGTCATTAACTTTGGTAATTAACAAGGTTTTTCTCATCACATAAAAAGTTTAAGTTCCTCTATTAAGTTATTATTTGAATTTGCTCTGTTATTAAGATGGTGAGGCTATTGTGGATTTCATTTCACATAACAAGATGTTTTCTCTTCAAAGATCCTAATTTTTTTCAAGTCAAAGCAGATAATTTAATTGTCACATATGCTAAATGATAATGAATCTACTGGACTAAGTAATGGATAATACACTTACAGAAACCAATCAAAATTAACGTTGAAAACCTAGAAGGGATAAGGCTGCAACGTAAAAAGGCAGTGAAATAGAAAATGGGCATCTGACAGCAGCATGGCTGTGGCAGCAGCAGACAGCAATAACTGAAAGGGAGAAAAGGACCAAAATCACAAGAAGATATACACTACAAGGAGATACACACAGCTTGGGAAAAGACTACTAGCAGATGTATTAGGTCTTAGCTGAACCATTCCAGAAAAGGCTAGAGAGAAAATTCCAGTTCCCAGCTCTTCACACTGGAAGTGTGGCACCGCACATTTGGGGAATTTTGTTCCTAGACCACACGCAAGGTTTCTCAGGGCTGTGTAGCAAGTAAACTCTTCTAAAAATCTCATAAATGCTTTCATTTTTGCACATAGATGTTCCTAGTACATGAACTTGCTTCTTCCACAAGAGAAAAGCCGTTTGTTTGAAACCAGGCAGTTATTCTGAGGATGTTAAAAACAGTTAATTGCAGCAGTCACACATAGAAAACCCACATCTAATATAAAAACCAAGATGACTGTTCATTTGATTGTCTATACTGGCATCATTAGTTAATGTGAACATATGGAATAATCATAGTTCAGAAAAACTAGTCACATTTACTTAGAGATTTAATTGTATAGGTTTCATTGGCAGCATACCTGATTCTAGAACATTTGAACACCTTGAATGCGAGTATCTAGATGTCAAACTAACACCCAAGATTTTGCAAAGTTTCCTTTGCACAGGATTTAGCCACTATTAAATAATAATAATAATTTTTAAATCCTTTAAATGTTGGATGAGAGATGAGAGAACTTTCTGTCATGACATGACAGCTCTGACTGGGTCGAACATTGAAGTGAAACAGGTTCCCAGTTAGGGCCAGCTGTCAGTCCCATATGGGAGAGTTTCAAGCACTGCTAGTCTGACCCATCCACGCACCTTAAAAGGGCGCCATTCTTTTAGTGGGCATTTTCCTGAAAACTTCATTTCTTGCATTTTAAAGCACCCATTGCTAAGTCTTCTCACAAGTGCTTAGCAGAGTGAGAAAAACATTAAACTTTTCCCATGAAGAGTGTCAAGAGTGCTGTGAAACATTCAGAATAAACCCACTATGCATGTCTAATCAGCATAAGGACTCCCTCGGGAATTATCAATTTGCAAATCTTTCAAACACCTAAAAAGGGCAAGAAAGTTGTCATAAATACAGCAGGGTACTCATGAATGAGCCATACACTGAATTTTCTTTTTAAAGTCTAAAACAAGTAACCAATCTTCAGCAGAATGAAGACAGAAGAATGCAATGAGATTAATTAAGGAGGTAATGGAGGGCAATATTGATTCATCGTGACAGCTCTGTGTAATTTTGGATGAGACTTCTGATCAGGAGTATTAGACACTAGAAGAGTTTTTAGTTTTATTAGGAAACATCATCACTGTGTCTCCAAAACATACCTTTCTATGTGGATTGAACACTGAATGCTCACAAGTTATCCAGTGCTATATTTGCTAGTTAATACACTCCAGTTTTCCTTTTCAGATTGAGGTTTTCTAATTGAAACCAGTGTCTTGTGAACAGCAAACCTCAGAGTTTCATTGGCATTAATTAGTTTCCTTCCTCGTTCTAATACAAGATGCACATAACAGGCATCTTCTCACCCCACACACCCAGCAGAGTCAGGGACAGAACCCCAAACAGAAGGGTTTGTTTTTCAACATGAAAAGCTTAAAACTACTTTGTTTTCTTTTCTTTTTTAAACAAACATTGAAAATAACCATCATGGCTTTGGCATTGCTTTAATCAGTTTAAACTTCAAGACAGGAACTCTAATTAAAATCCAGAACTCTAGCGGTAAGAAACAGCTAATTAGTTCCCAACTTTTTAATGAAGTACTGTGGTAGCGTCCATATTAGCTGTTTGGTATTAAAAAGGAAATGTTCTGCAAGACAAGCTCATTCTCTCAGGCAGTACATTAGTTTGTGTGTTTACTTCAATCCGTGCCATTGTCACAGGGATTTAAGAAAACACACTGCAATAACTGCCAGATTTGCAGATCTCCATACACAGTAAGGTAATGGAACTTCGCAGCATGTCGAACAGAGAAGGAGAAATACAAGGCAGTTCATGACCCTTCTATTAGTCAATGACGACAATTTAAATTGCACTAAAGTGTAACATTGTGTTTCCCTCCTTTCAATTCGACCCTGACCACAAATCGCAAATACAAGAAAGTAGATGATGAGTAAGAAGTGAGAGAAGGCATTTTATGCTTGTGCTCCGTCAAAGTCTGGGCAAAACACATGGGATAGGGGAAAAGTGAGAACTGCCAGATTAAGAGCAACCTTAGACAGATCGTCGTAGCAAGACATGCGGACAGCAGTGGAAGCCTGAACAACCTTCGTTCACATTTCCACATCTTTTAGTGTCCCATTTTATAGTGGTCGGTAATTCTATTCCCCCTTCCCACACATACAGAGCATCAACTGGGGAAAAAAAAAAATCGCCGAGAAATTAATAACGAACAAAGGGCAAGTTCTCCCGCATTCCCCGAGCACGTTTTCCTAACCCGGGTTTCCTCTCGGTTCAAGCC
>NW_010431928.1:0-68362 GCF_000710305.1 Buceros rhinoceros silvestris
GACCCCCGCCCCGGCCCCCGAGAAGGAGCCCGGGGCTCGGCCGTCCCTCCGCGCCCGAGCATCCTCTGCTTCCCGGCCGCACGGGCGCGGCAGCTCGCCTAGAGGAGCCGGAGAGGGGTTACGGGCATCATTCGGCCGCCCGGGGTCACAGAAGGGCCTCGCCGCCCAAGAGTTTAATACCAGCGTCTGCACAGCTCTGAAGGTCACAGCTGGAAACACTGGGAAATCCTCTCTCCTCATGTTCCACTCTGATTCCCCAGAGTTTAATGCCAGCAGCAGACTGGGCTTGCTCAACTTGGACTGGGGCCACGTGCCCAGAAGGGCTTCTCCAACTTTCAAGGTCACAGTGGACAGAGAGAGGAAAAATAAAGTGCTTGTTAAATGTGCTCTCTCTTTTTAGAGCATCTGCTCCATAAACAGAACGATCTATTGAATTAAACCTGCGCAACCCCATCAGAGAATGACACGTGAGCAACTCACAGTGCCAAACTCAGAGCGCGGATGGCCAGACCCACCCCAACGGGGAAATCTGCAGCCATCAGAAGGCATCAGCTTCGAGCCCTTTGGCTGTACAGGGGCTCTCACCTGGGCACAGCACTGCTGGTGGTGGTCCCAGCTGCAGCTCTCAGCACTGCCCAGCACTGGGGGCTTGCTGCTAAGAGCACACGCGTGCAGTCTGGTCCCTACAGTGCTACGGCGAAGCAGGCACAGAACAAAGACAGCCAACGCTTTTCCTAGACATCACTAATCACATTTGTATCAGCAAGCTGTGTTCATCATCTGCCAATAAAGCACATGCAGAGCAACTGCCTCCCCGTCCCCCTTTATAGCCTACCGTGACAACCCCAAGTAACTCCTAGCTGAGGACACCCTCCCAATTCCGTGCTCTGGTTCACTTTACTGACTGGACAGGTGACTCCGCCCTGCTCCAGCCACGTCCTGCTGTGATTCCTGACACCTTTGCAGCCCTGCACTATTGCAGCAGGGACTGACCGAAGCCATGATCGTTGCTACATGCTGGCCATCAGCTTGCACTCACTGCCTCCTCTGCTCCCGGGCTGCTTTGGGTCACCCTGCACTCCTGGCAGTAAACTGCTCAAAGAAAACACCTATTTAATGTAACTCCAGGGGCAACTATGGAGACCAACAGCTTGTGAGTCAGTGGCCTGCAGATGCCAGCAACACTCTTCAAGGCACCCCTTAGAAGCCATCCATCGTGAATACCGAATCTTCGCATATGACTTTTCCCCACCAGAAGACAAAAGAGGATTCATGACACCCAGGGACAATGGAAGGACATAGCCTCCTACATGAAGCCGTTTGCTTTTCTCCCACTGCCCCTTGCTATATTCACAACAAAGGGACACAGGACTTGCTCTGAACCCTTCTAGAACAATCCATCCCATGAATGGCCTGAGTACTGCTGGTGGGCTTTTTATAGACACAGGAACTGCTGGACAGTGTCCCCGACTACCTCCTTTGACAAGCACCTGTTTCACGAAGTCGAGTGGAAATCACATCTGTTCTCAGAAGCCAGGTGGTCTGCCAGAAACACAGACCAGGGATCAGCAGAGCTGTGCTTTGTGCTACGGCTGCTCTAATTGCATCTATTACAGAGGATCCTGCCAGGGAGCAGAGAGAGGGTCTGGGAGGATTAAGGGGAACCAGCAGTTCTGCCACACTGATTCTGCCGGCAGCCACTGACTGACCCTTCCACCCTGCTGCCAGGTGCCTCAGTGCTCCCCCAGCTACAACAGAAGCTGCATTTTTCTTCTCTAACCCCAGGCACTCCAGAACTCACCTGCCAACCAATTCAAATGTGTTTGTGACACATAAACTTCCTAGAAAAGCTGTCCCTCAGAATCGCTCATGTACAGAACCTCAAGCACTTCACGCTAGATTGGTGTCCTAGCTGCTGGTTAAAGAAGGGAAATTTGGCCCAGAGGTGAAGAAAACCTGTGGTGAAACTGGGCTTGGATTTGGGCGGGTTGTAACCCAAAGAGCCACAGGTCAGGGAAGCAAGTGGAGATCCCACCCTCTCTCCAGCTCTGGGGAAGTTTACTTTTCCCCTAGAGCATGCCCCATGTACTACTGACAGAACCAAAGTGGGTCAGAAACCAATACCTGTAGTCAGACTGGTTTACTAAACTGCCAGGACCTGCGTTGTGTTTTTAAAACACACCCCTAAAAAAACTGCTCCGGACTTATTCAGGGACACTGTATGTTTTCAGAAGGAAAGGGTGAGATACATTCATTCTCTACAACCGTGCTCAGCTGGAAACCACTCTGACAACTCAGTGTGCCTGTTCTGAACAGGCAACCAACATTGCCCAGCTCTCTGCAGGAAAACCAGACAATAAACGGGGTACCCCCTGGAAGCCCTGCTGTGCTGTGAAAGAGGTGGAGAGCACATATTCCTCAAACCCCAGCCAATGCAAGGATGCCTGGCTGCTCCTTCTTGCCCCAGAGTCATGATGCCTCCAGCAAACGGCACCACAAAGCCCTCAGCCATTTTGGCACTCCAGGGGAAATGGTGAAAGGAACTGAATGTCGAGAGAGAAAAATCTTGAATGCTGCGAGAAGCAGCCCAACTTATCATGTGGGGGTTGCTATGGCAACCCACCCAGTTAATGCTTCACAGGGAGGAAAAAAAAAAAAAGGGAGAATAAGAAAAAAGGCTGGCACTTTTGCACAGGCACAACACGATGAGGGGATAAAAATAATTTCAGCACCCTGCCCCCACTAACCCCTCACTCTTATGGTCCTGAGCCAGGCTATGGGAGTGGAACACAAAACCCGTGTGTCTGGCCCCCCTGTGACAGCCATCTCGGCAGCTTTCTCTGCCATCCACAATCACATCAGCTCGCTTCAGTGCAAATGTCCTCTTCTTTGTGCAGCTGAACATCAGCAAAGCTCGTTCCTTGCACTGCCCCTCCTGACTGTCAGGAGCCAACACATACCTGTCACTGGGATCAACAACCGTCCTAACCTCAAGGCCACCAGAGCTGTACAACGACCAAGTAAGAGCAGTGCAACCCCCTGGTGCACAACTGCTGGAAGAGCGAGCACGAAAAGGAAGAGAACACCCTCTGCACTTGCTGATGACTGATCCCACGGAGCAGCCTCTAGCTGGAGTGCAACCAGTAACAGTTTGCAGAACAGTCATACAGGATAATGTATGCCAATTTAAAAATGTTGAATTTAACAGATGTAGGCATCCTTCCCACACACTTTAAACCATTCCACAGAAATCTAGAGCAAGGGAAGACTTCTCTAGTTGCCTTCACAGGGTGCCTGGAGGGTTATAAAAGCTCATTCATTTTTCTCCTTTTCACACTGGAGTTTTAAAATGCATCCTCCATGTACCTGTTGACATCTGGATCCCCATCGTACACTGCCGACAACTCCAGCTGTACTCTTCTCACAGCTTTCCACCTGCAGAACTGCATTTCCAGCAGATGCACAGCTGCCCATGCGCATACCCCTGGGATTCCTGAAAGCTCTGCTCCATACCGAGCAACCACTCTCTTTTCTGTCATGTCTGTGGGACCTCTTCCCACTGTGCACTTTCTTGAGTTACCTGAGCTTTGCTTAGCTCCCTCCGTGCCTGTGGAAGAGGCTGACTGACTTCCAAGGCCTCTGTTCTGGATGGGCGATATTCTGACCCTGTGGTGCTGGCTGCCCTCCCTTCCTGCCTTCACTCAGACCCACAAGGCACAGTCCCTTTGCCATCCTTATCTCCCAGAGAAAACACAGCCTGTTCAGCATGCCTCTGTTTTATCCTTGGCTCCAAGAAGTGTTTTCCTTCCAGGATGTCCTGGGTCCAACATGGTGGAACCGGATGCTCTTCTGTTGTCTGGCTTTCTTCTTCCCAGAATGCTGTGGTTTTTCCGAGCTAAGAATGAGAAGGCCTGGACATTAGAGAGGCCTCCTCTCTGCGAACAAGAGGTAACCGCCCTGGCAAGCAGACTGCCTGAGCTGTTTGCGAGCCTTTGCCACGCTTTTCAGAGCGATGCTCCCTGTCAGAGAGATGCTTCCTCAAACGCACAACAGTCTGGCACAAGCCAAAGCCCGCGTACGCACAGAGGACTGGCAGGGCTGGGGGCTTGGATCCCTTTGAGCAGCAGGTGCACCCTGAAGGGCGGGTTGAAAGTTCTTCCCTCTCTGTCCAAGAAATGCACTGGTTGCTAACACTGTGGTCAGCAACTAAACAAACAGGTTTTTTCAGACCTTAAAACAGGCCATATTTAGAGGGGTGTTATTGTACACATCCTGGAAATTCTAAGACCTGGTACTCTTGGGGTATTATTCTCCAAGACACGATGCCAACAAACTGAGGTAGTGCACGTGCAGGTAAGCAGCCTTTGTGTGAAGCAACTGAAGGGCTCTTTTACCATCCTGGAGACTAACGAGGTGGCACTTTCACAGCGATGCTTTTAGCCCTCTCCTCAACTCATTCACTTTAGTGGTGGATGAAAATCCATTAGCGTGTCAGAGTGCCACACATATTCATTCACATTTGCTCTTTTAATTTCTGAATTCTTACTGCTAGTAAAACACACAATTGCATCAGTTATTTTAGCACTGTGCAATGATTGCATTTTTATAAAGAAAAGCTTGTTCAGCAAGTGTTCCTGTCTTACCTTGGCTGCTCTCAAGTGCTAGCTGCTGCTTTTCTCCTTCATTGATGAGCAAGGCTTAGTCTCCTCCCAGCTGTCAATAAACACAGGCACACACCTTTAAGCTGATTTCCAAGTCCCCTATAAGACAGCTCTGGGCCACTTCTCAAACGCTGTTTGTTTTCACAGGAGTCCAGGAAATACGAAGGATTCCGAGAGACGACTTCTGTGCTGGAGGTGTTTGGTCAGGTATACATCTTATCTTGCACAATCAAGTCTCCCATTGTGAAAGAGAAACATTTTTGATCTTTGGCTATG
The DNA here is from genome assembly GCF_000710305.1 of Buceros rhinoceros silvestris. Classification (NCBI taxonomy): domain Eukaryota; kingdom Metazoa; phylum Chordata; class Aves; order Bucerotiformes; family Bucerotidae; genus Buceros; species Buceros rhinoceros. The sequence continues at coordinate 4,938 of NW_010431928.1, forward strand.
TTCTGCACCTTCCACCCGTGGGTTTCCAACTTCCTCCTCCCAATAGCACAGTTCTCATCATCTTTCATCTACAACGACAAGCACATATGCGATGCATTAGACATCACACAAGAGAGAAGAAACAGTCTTTCCAGCTTCAATATGACAGAACTGAAAGGTCTGACAGTGAGACATCTCCCTGGTCAAATTCAAAGATGCTGTGTAAAATAGCACAAGTTACACAGAGCTTTGAATCCACAAAACATCACTTTCTCCTTCAAAAGCAGTGTTTTTCAAAGGGAATTGCTAGCACTTCAGCATCCAAGCAGGCACTTTGTCCTGGCTGTTTTAGTAACTGTTTTATTAACTTTAAACAAAGAAATAACCAGAAAAAGACCCCAAACAAATTTAGAGCAATGGTAGGTTTCCACTCAGAGGCTAGACACTGTAGAGGAAAGGAGAGATTATGTAGAGAAATCCCTAGGGGGGGTATGGGATGGGGGGGACGGAGAGGGAGCGAACACGTGTGTGTACGCATGTACATGAGCATGTTGCGGGCAGGAGGTCAGACATCCCTGGTGCTGTGCAATCCCAGAACACGCCAGCACCGTTGCTGCAGACCCAGCAGATAGCGCTGTCCCCGCTGCGGTGCCGGAGGTAAAGACAAGCTCCTCCATTCAGAGACGTTTTTCAGGCAATAAAGATCTTAGAACTAGGGAAACCATCTCACTGTTTCTGTTTCTGTGTTCTCCTCTCTCTAGCTGCATTTGCGTGTCATCTGATGTTAATGTGACTTCTGATGTTACTGTTAATTGAGCACCTCAGAGGGTCACCATCACGGAGAAGACACTTTGCAAACGCTGGACTAGGAGCTCAGTGTAGCCTTTCTGTCCCTTGATTTAATAACCATGAGCTCTTCAGTGTCCTGGCTAGTGACTGATTAAAGTAATTGCTCTGTGAAAAATCTCTTTAATTTATCTACAAATAGATGATATGTTTGCATCACTTGTAACTTTTCCCCAGTTACTGTGAGCTCTACAAAAGTACACGAATTCTCCTAGAAAGGACGGGGGTGCAAACCTACATTACAGTCACACATGGTAACTGAATCAGCTGCAACACTTAACACTTTGTGTGCGGTGGCAAATACTTCCCTTTCAACCCAGAGATCTGAAATTCTTGATTGAGCAAACCCATGGAATCCCTGCAACAGAACAGCTCTTCTGTTGGTGCCTGTCAAATTCTAAAAGCTGTTGGCCAGAAAGGACTTAAGTGATGCACAGCCTTGATACAAGCCTCAGAATTAGATTCCTGAGACACGATAAAAGCAAGAGGGATGCAGAAACGCCTCTCCAGACTAAGCCCTAGCATACAGTACCAACTCTTGTGCTGCTCCACAAGCTTGTTTTGCCTTCCTCCTCTCCCTCCCTCCTCGACTCTCGCCCCTCCCACAGGAACTCTTACTTTCTCCATCATTCTGCTGTGGCTGTGCCTTGCCAGCTCGTGTTCTGTTACCTTCATGCTCTACCTGCCCCTGTCCCCTCTCACTGCCCAGCTGATGGGCCCTTACTCTTTGCTCCTCTAAAGATCAGGTGGTTTATTTTGAGCAGGAAGGACACTACACAAAACCAGACTGTATTGCATTCAGCAACCAATTGCAGTGAGTCACCATTTTTTTACAAGAAACTACGGACTATAAAAAACACTGGCTTTAGCTATAATTAAAAATCCCAATGCTCTGAGAAGAATGAATCTGTAATTGCTGATACCACGTAGAGATCTCAGTGGGCTCCTGACAGGTATCAGCCAGTTCTTTAAGATAAATAAAACAATAAAAAATTTAAAAATGTCTGTGAGATTGGACAAGCTGGAAGGCACAGGGAGTAACTGAATTCCACCCACAGCCCTTGAACAGAGGATAACAAAAGCACCCTTAGCTCTTCAGCCAGCAGCCGGATAGCCAGCTACCCAAGTCACGTAATTGCTTAAAGGTCACGAGAGGCTGCTTATTTCAAGGTCAGCTGAAACTAGGTCATCAGCTCAGGTCTGTGTTTTGGCCAGGACTAAAAACAAGTGCCAACCGGCAGCATCGCATGGAGGAGTGTTCTCGGTCCTAATGGCCAGGTGACATTATTACCTGCCCACCCTCAAAACTAAACAAAACCAAACCCAATGTTTTGGACGGTACTTACTTTGGCAAGGGCAAGAGTTTCCTCCTAGCGCTGGAGATGGGGCTGTCCAGCTGAACAAGCAGCACGGTTGATGTACACTCCCCGACTGCTCTCACATATGGTGAAATACAGAATGCTGGCACAATGCTTCCAGAAGGTCTTACTGTGATTACCACTTCCTGTAAACAAAGGAGAAAAAAGAGGGGTATTTGTTAGTAGTCGTACCTGAGAGAGAAACTTGCTCGTCTGAAGTTTTATCTGCAACTTACAGTAATATTTTCCTTATTGTTATTCTTACACATAACTTTGAATAATCAAAACAGGAAACCACTTGCCCTATCATCTCTTCTTTCTGATTTGTACACGTTCAGCATCATAGAAATCCTCGTGTAGGTGCAATTATCTAGTGGTAACAACTGTTTTTTGATAAGGAGTCGTGCTGATGGTATCAGTGAAAGAACACTACGCACACATACTCCATTTAAAGGAACACACAGACATCCCTCTGTGAAAAGGTGGCTGTGTTGGGAGCCATCCACACAGTCACAAATGCTTAGTAAAAATGAGGTGAAAGGCTACTTAAGTGACCCACTAAGCAATGACATGATCATTTCCATTCCAATGACACTACACATAGCCCCTAACAGTACACGAGTTATTAAATTCTGATCATTCCTGCACTCGGGATGCTCACAGTACATCTACAGCAGTTAGTTAATACTTTTGTTATGCAAAGTAAACAATCCATGATTCAAAACATTTTTGGAAGTACAGCTTCCATCCTCAAACTGCAAGACATTTCGTATCATCGAGAATGTCTATGGGTTCTTCTGCAGAGGATCAGCAGAAGGACAGCTGGCAGGCTGAGGGAAGCAGAGACCTCTCCGAACCCTCACGTGTGGTGAGCGGACGATGATGGGGTGTCTGCTTTTTGTCAAAAATGCTTTGAACAAACCCCTGGGGGGAAGAGTCAAGTTAACTTTTCCTGTAAAATATATAAGCTTTACATCAGACATTTCGTGACAGTGAACACCAAGCTGTGCACTCTCAACAAGCCCTGACAGACGTTCTCAGTCAGCTGCACTGAAACCTGCTCTGTTTGCCTGGCAAGGGCTTTGCTCTCATCTCCTGTGCAGAACCGTTCCCTGGGCAGCCACTCCACGCTCCCGGGCAGCCACGGCGCAAGGTGCTCCGTGGGGTTTGCGTTGCTCACTATGGAGGGCAACTCCCCGTGCTTTAACAATAGCCTCTCCTCCTCCTCCACCCATCCTGATGTAAACCATACAAGGAACGACACTTCAAACAAAGCAGATGTTTGTTCTATAAATAGCTTTTTTCTCGCACACCGCAGCAGACATTACTACCCTCTCCCAGCATCTAAGAGCAGAACCAGTATCAATGCTGGTTCTTCTCTAAGAAATGGAGAAATTAAGCACATCACTGCGATCTCCTGTAGGCACAAGCACGAAGCTATTTCTGGAGCAGAAATAACAGTTCAGACATCCTCAACAAAAAGCTGGATGCTTATTTCAACTTAGAAAGAAATGTGCTTTCTCTAAAATGCCAGTGCCCATAAACTGTAACAGAGCATTAGGCAGGATTTTTTTCCCCCCAGCTACTGTGGGATTCATAAATGTAGAATCTGAAAGATGATATAGACCAGCAGGGTCAATTCTGCAGCTACACTGACTTTGTGGGTACTGCATAGCTATCCACCCGTAAACTAATGAAGTCTTTTAACACCTGAACCCATGAGGTGTCAAATCCTCCCTCCCACGAGGAAGAGTGGTAACAGACATAGATCAAGGTGATTTGCTCAAGGCCACAGATTAAATCTGGGGTTGAGGTGAGGGCCCTTAACTTCCTGTTTCCTGTTCTAATGACCACGTTATGGAGCCTCCGCCCCGCGCTGACCCCATACCTGCATTGTTGTCCCATGATCGCACATGGCCTTGTTTAGCAGTATCAGTCTTTCTCCTTCCCTTATGGGTCTTGCTCAGCAAAACCTTCGCACCTCATTTCCCTTTCCAGGCAAAGGTTTACGGTCTCTTCCTCATCGTGGATGACACTCTTGGAACATGTGGGTGCCAACATGCAAACAGGAAGCACTTCTTTAAGCCTTTGCCCCTTTAACTTTAGACAGTCCTTGACTGAAATCCAGTAAAAAATCCCAGTAAAACAAAATGACCTTTCCCCTTGGTGATATCTCAGAAAGAAATGTTTTGTGGTTTTTTCCTCTTCATCCCATATCTTTTTCCTTCTTGCGGCATTAAATCACTTGCATTTAATGATTTGCAAATTATGAAATATGCAAATAGCTTCAGAATTCTATATACTGACTCCATGTTCTGTTTTCCAGGGAAAACAGTCATTACCCAGCTTGATGGATATTTCATGCCTCACACAAACCAAGCAGGAAGCGGAGCGACACTGCACGCAAGTCTGGGAACCCATGGCACCATTCCAAATGCAGGCTTAGACTGATGAGGAAGGTCTAACGCAGTCAGGAACATTTCCAATGGCATATAGATTTTCCTGTGTGTTAGTTTAGTCTCAAAGCCAAAACACTGGCTTGGAAGGTTCAAATGTTCTGATTACATTTGGAAAATACAACACAAAAGCTTCGCCATCTCCTTGACTTGTTCTAGTATTGATCTGAGTATTGGCATTGTCACCGACGGGATCTACTTATGCTAACACTGGCAGCATTCCCTAGTCACGTGGAAATACTATCACGGGAACTAAAGGAGCTCGCAGCTCTCTTAGAAGAGCCCACACGAACAGCTCACAGGCTCTGGCCCAGTCCCCTTGAGCAGAACTCAGGCTTAGCAATGGAAAGTACTACCTGCCATTTACCAGAGAAGGCAGAAAAGCTCATCAGCTGCACTTTAAGACTCTCAGTTGCTATCTTCTTATTTCCAGCTGTTTTAAAAATACTTTTAAAACCAGTTTTGTTAAAAAACAAATTATGCTGATTCCCCCCACTCCTTGCTCCAATGTACTTACTGAGAATTTGAAACCCATCAGTCAGTTACGATTGGGCTCTTTCCTGGGGTGCCTCTGCATTCCTGAAAAATGTCCCTGAACACCAAACTACAAGTTCTTTTCAGCTCACATTGTAATAAAGCGGCAGTATCATCCGATACGTACGTGCTAAACTGCCTCCAAGTGCTGAGCAGCAGCTGAGAGAAACTTGAGAAAAATCAGAAGAGAGTACAAGGCAGGTTGTAGGAGACGCCACAATTACTGGATCACGAAAAGTCCCGGATGCATTAAATAGCAGACCCCAATACTCACCTCAGCAACAAGAAAGGAATCTTGGGAAAGGAGATGTTTTGCCGCCTGTGTCCTGCTCTAATGAGGCCAACCCCGTCTTGGTTTCAACTGGAATTTCCTACTGCAACCAGAACAAAGCTTCCCAGCCCTCGCCTGAGGCGCTCTGGAGTGCAGTTCGCGTGTGATGGAGGTTCTTGTTTTTTGGTGCAGTTTTCGGAAGCAGGAAGGAAGCGGCCTTTCCACAATCCTTACTCCCATTACCAGCTGCTTGCCACTAAGCATTTTATCACTACGTATCCCATGTGGCTTAGGATCCCTGCTGACAAGAACTGGCTAACAGTGCTAAAACAGGGCCCGCAGTCCTGACGAGCATTAAGGCAGGGACAGCAGAAAACTCGCTGTCAGTCAGGACTTCAGATATATAAACTACATATGCTCTAGTTCAGCAGAAACATTTAACCCTTTTCATACCTTCAGCTCTGTAGCAAAATTAAGAACTTGCTTTTTCTTCCAGCAAATTTGCAAGAGGCATCCTGATACCCCCTAACTCCACCATTTGACTTTCTGTCCCTCCAAAGTTCTTTCAAGCCACTCCTACCATGCCTGTTCAGCCACTCCATTTTTCCATCCCCCAGAGCAGTGCTCTCTCTCACTCCTTGCGGGCAGGTTTTGCCCATGTGCTAAAGTTGTGACTAACCTCTTCACCTCTGGGTGTAATAACCTGCTCAACCCACCATTTCGGATCTAAGCTTGTTCACAATCAGGAGACAAGATTTATGGCACTGAGACAGTCACGGGACTAGGGAGGACATACCCACGGGATCCCACCAGGTTTCTTTAAGGCAGCAGAGTATCCGTAGGGAAGCAAACACCTCAGAACTGGGATGGGCTTCTGGGAGCAAGGGAGGCGAGACATTGAGGAGCACATACCAAAGAACCAGGCAGGGAGTTTGAAAATTATGAGGCAGCACGATGGTTTGGGACATGCTCCAAGGCAGTGTCCTGACATGCCCCATGTTAAAGAAGTCTCTGTTGGAATCAGTGCCCAAATCTCATGTCCTCTCACTCCTCAGGAAACAGTCACAGAAGAAATGCAGTGCACATTTTGACAAGGAATCAGCAACAGAGTACTGACTGAATAAAGACCGTTTGCTGCCACGGCCCCGGGCATGGCCTGAACCTCGGTTCAGGTGCTGGGAGTCCTGACAAGCCTCAGAGAAGGAATTATGTCATTTAGTCCTCCCAGACATGCACAGACTAGGAGACCAAATTTTGCTGTTTATCACGTTATAATGCAAGAACAGAAAGTAGGTCAGCAAGCACAATATCTCAAACATGAAGAAAACTATCTTCCAATCCCTTCTTCCAGGACAGTTGTGACTGATGTACATAGGCGTGAGCAGAGCTGATTTTCAGAATGAAAAACCAGAGAAACTGCTTGAGCCCAAGGCTGTAGTGGACCCCCCCCAGACTAAGTCAAGCAGCAGCACTCCAGAAAGAAGAGAAAGATATTAATGCTGAAGTTCCTGGGGGCCCCAGGCAGAGGCACATGACCAACTGTAACTGCATCAAAAATCACCCTAACGTACAGCAAAGCAGTGATTATAACATCAGATTTGTGCAGGCACACACAGCTTTAAGCTATTCTTCCCGAGTGTCCTACATAACAAACCCAAACAAATTAAGGAATGAGTAATGAAAAGGTAGGAGGTGGCAGGGCTTGTTTTGGATCAGGAAAGGATTCCCATCCCTTGCTTGGAATCTAAATTAGAATCAATTTAGATTAGAGCGAGGCAAAGCCAAATTCCCTTGATGAATGAGTTGCTGCAGCCGATCACTTGGATTTTGCAGCCTTTCTTTAATAAATGTAATTTTAATCTCCTGCTTCTACTTTTCTTCCTGATCTTGTCAGCTTTGTGCCATGCCCTCCCCTGTTCCTCTGGGTTAGGATATCCCTTTTTATCTGTCTTACTAAGGAAAGAAGTAATTTGTTGTCTAGTAGAGAGAAAACGTGTTCTTGGCCTGATAAATGGATTATCTCCATAAACATGCTTTCTAATGCAACACCACCACACGTTCTCACAAACCCAAAGGAATTAATCACAACCAACAACATGACATCCAGAAGCGAAGCTCCCTCTCCTGACCAATAGGCTGGTATTACAGCCAGGTTTTTTGCTAAAGGGAAAAGCCAGGAGAAGGGGATTTCATGCTTACCAAGACTGTAAAAGGATCTCTGTCCACCTGATGGACTTTGTGTGGTCACAGCACTCACGTGTCCAAGGCAGACACACGACTGCAAGCAGCCTGTTTTACACAGGCAGCACTTCCACAGCTTTGACAATCAAATCCCACCATGGGCAGTTTCAAAGATCCAGAACTTTCCTTCAGACTGCAAATAACTACTGACAGACCAATATATATTGCACTGCATGAACAGAGCACTGTACAAAGCAAAGCCTCCAGCTACAGAGCGTTTAATAGGCTAGAAATAGAAAAAGAGAAAGGACATCAGGAAGTGGAGTACAGAGGACGCTGGAGGGATGGGAACAGCACCAGCCACAAGGCAAGAGGAGTCTACACGCCCCCAGCAACTGGACAACATTTAGCCATTATCTGGTTGGCTCGCTGCAGTCTAGGCTTGTGACTTCTGCTCTCCTGATACTCTCCAATCCACAGATTAAATCTCCACTTGAGACATCAGTGATATCAGCTAAGATGTTTGGTCCCTACTGTCTCCCTCTCAGGAGGAATCAAGAATGAATAGTAACTTAAAATAGGTACTCAGCTCCTCACTGGACTGAAACTCTATCTCGTGAGGAAGACAAGCATATGTAAATCATATGTTGATCTGGAACCACGTACCTGATAGAGCGTTATCTGCCAACTGCTTCAACAGAAAAGGGATTAATTTATTTCATACTTCTTGAGTACTGGTTTGCAACCTGTTCTTCCCGGGTAGCAGGGTCTGTGTAACTCAAAAGGCTGTCACTGACACATCCTGCAGGAGGCTGCAGTGCCGAACAGCAGCTGTGTGACTTGAAAGTGCTACCTACAGCAAAGCGAATGGCAATTGGGTTGATTCTCCTGGAAATGCTGGACACGCGCCTGGCTTTCCTCTCTCGTACGCTGAACATCTGAGCAGCACTGCTCCAACATATGCCAAAGGGGAAATTGGCCCTTGGGATTCTTAACTGGCAAACAGTATGTCCAAATATTGAGTAGGACAAATAATTTCCAGCTGACAAACTAGATGTTATATATACTAAATTCAAGCTTTTTTGCATTGGCACAATCATACAGCAAGTTATCAGTAAAGCATGCATGGCAGTTGGGGACAAACAGGGACGCGGCTGAAGGCAGACAGTGTTTTGTCAGAAGAAATGGGTACTGACCAGCAGCACCTTCAAGCCACCGTGAGAGATAACCTTATCCTGTTGCTACTAGGTTCCACAGAGCTCATAGAGAAAGACAAAACCTCAGGGGCAATTCAGAGCAGGAGACTGAATCCAGGAGGTCAAGTCTCTGCGTAGAGGGAAAATCTGCAGTGGCTGTGCTCCTAATTTTAATTCCACGGTCAAGTGACTATGGTAGCTGAGATGATTTTGGGGAAGAGAGCATAAGCAAGGAATTTATCTGGGGGTAATATATCTTTCTGATGTGCTTCCAGTCTCCTCTGACAGATCAAAACTAAACCGCCTTATTTCATTGGTCCAGCTTCCTTTGCGAGTATTCTAATTTTTGCCTCTTCCTCAGAGAATCCAATTTCACAATGGGCAGCTGCAAATATACTAAGCTTTCATTTTTAGTGCTTACGTTTTGCTTAAAGATGCTACCTTCGGCAGAATCACTCCATTAATCACACTAGTGAGAAGAAAAACAGAGAATGACTTTTTTGAGTACAAGACAATTCCTGCAGGACTGGTAATTTATTAAGACTGATTTTCTTTATGATGCTATTTTCCCTTTCTGAACTTTGACGGCCTTTGCAAAAAACCGTTTCGCTGTTGTATTTTAGTCTTTGTTTCCTACTAGCATCGCATATAATTGCTCCTTTCTGATGTTTGGCTTCACATGCATTCACTTTATGATAAAAAGATTCTCATTTTGCAGCATCACTTCAGCAGCTGAATAAAGTACTTTAGGACGATACTGCAAGACAGTGATATTTGAATGCAATGCTCATTTTGTGCAATAACCCGATAAAAATAGACATTGTTCCAAGGGGATGCTCTCTTAAATGGATGCTCAGAAACCTCTGAAATTATTAATCTTAAAATACATTACGTTAGAGAGTAATCTACTTCCAAATGATGCAGTAGCCAAACTCCTACATGCCAGGAATACAAAGCCTCATCTTGCCAAGTAGTGTAAATTTTCAGGGTTCTGAAATAGCTAAAAATAAAGTCTTACTACGTACATGTGAAATACCAAAGTATCTGACTTCTCTTCCAAGGAACAAAACACCAACTAGTGTATTTTAATCTGCCATGATTATAGTTTCCACAGGAGAGAGGAATAACGCACGTTTTGGAACTTTTCTAGCCATCCCGAATGCATCATCTGTGTACACAGTGCTGCCTGCCCAAACTGCACTAGAATGTAAAATAACTACACGAGAAGTCAAGGTGGAGTTTACTATTGCTAAAAAGCACATGGCTAGTGTTCAATAAAACCCCAAGCCAGTCGCTAAGCTACGCACCGTCCCCATTTTAAATTCACATCGACACCAAGAAGGATGAACACTTCTTGAGTAAAGGCAGCGCCACGGCGCTGAGCACGGTAGATCTCATCACACAGCGGCTCTCGTGAAGAAAACTAGAGCACGGCTTCTTCTGTGGCTTTTAGGGCACTGCATGGAATCAAGATCCCAAAGCGCTGCACATTCCTTTACTAACAGCAGTTCTCTAAGCTTGGATGGTTTCACAGCCCATCTACACATTTCAAGAGGAATAAGCCCATCTAGTCAGAACCAAACTGTAAAGAATAGATGTGATTCAATCCTTCATTTTACACTAACTGCCTCATTAGCTGAGAGGGCAGGCTGGAAGCCAACCTATTTATCATTTGCATTTAAGCAATGCCTTCACATTTGTGAAGTGCTGTGCAAATACCAATTACCACCATGATGCAGCAGAGCTCATTAAGCCAAGCACAGTGCTGATGCGATTACGCTGCCTCCAGCTCTGGAGCCAGCCCATCTGCCAGCAGCCCAGCGTCTCTGCCCTGCCTGCCTCCTGCTGCAGGTACAGTCAGGCTAGGACACCCCCATCGCCCTCACAGGGTTCCTGGAAAGTGCAGCACATCAACATCGACTTCCAAAGCACGAAGCTCAGGTGCAACACCTGCATGCCCCCCGTCCTGATTTGAGTTAGAACAGAACCCATCCTGTTAAGACGTTTTACTTTTCTGTTAAGACTCTCCTCACTAACTGCGCTTCCTGCACCCTGAATACTTGTCCTGGGAAGGCCAGCTCTGCAGACGGGCTACACAGCAGCAGGGAAGAAGACAGGTCGCTTGACAGGATGTCCCAGTTATCCCAAGCTTTGTCCGTCTTGTCCCAGGGTTATCAAGAGCATGAGCATATATTGCATTTCATAGTCCTTCACCTTATTGAGTCCAGAGCACCTCCTATAAACTGCGTTCCCTTTTGATTCCTCTCTTCCACCTCCAGAGAAAGACATGGAGCATGGGGCTTTTGTCCCAGGCGAGGAACATCCTGTGTCCTGGGAACCACTTGGGGCAGATACACTACCAAAAGGGCTCAATCTGTTTTCCCTCTTGTCTAAAGCCCAAGTTATTGCCCAGCTATTTCAGCTCATTTGCTTGCTTATACTAACACTGTGCTTACCTGCATGCAACTCATGATAGACCTCAGCCACCACCTACCTACTCGTCACAAAACTTTGCATAGAAATAGATTTGGTGACACAGAGAGTCTTTCATTCATCATTAGATTTTTACACATCATCTCACCCCAGACACATTTAAAATAACTGAATCTTGAAGCAAAACCTGATGGGACTTGCAAGATCCTCTTTTGGTAAAAATCAGTATTAACAGCAAATGTTTCTCCGTGGCAAGTCAGTGTGGCCGACTGTAGCTCAGCTCCCAGCAAAACGTGTTAAAAGGAAGCCCAAGGACCACACATGTTCATGTGTGCGATTAGTTCAGACGTGTCCGCACACAGAAGCCAAATCCAAGCAGTGTAAGCTTGGGAAATGCTGTTTTAATATTGAGCCACGTCACCTGGACCTAAAAGCTAGGTGTTCATCTGAAGTATTCTTCCAGGCTGCTCCTTTATTCAGACAGAGGACAGCATGCCTCTAGAGGGTAATTATCATCTTCTATATGCCTAACAGGAATGAGTTGAGTTGCTGTCTGGAGGTGCTTCTTTCTTCCTTTTGGCTATAAAGGCAAATGAGTGACTAGTGTAGCCCTGGAGTTAAATCAGATGAGCTTATCCCACCCTAGGCAATTGTGTACAAGGATATCTTATAATGTTTTGCAGCTGCCAGGCAAATTACATGGGCAGGGACACACACAAATCAAGCAAGCAGAAAACTGAGGTCTCACCCTTCCACCGGGACCTTTCTGCCACCATTGCCCTCACTATGGCAGCACTCAGACCGGGGATCGCCAGCTGTAAAAGCGCTGCTGCCCCCAGCAAACAGGGCTCTGCCCTGCAGCACTACAATGCTGAGTCCACCCTGTTCTGTCACTGCTTGACGTGGCAGCCAGGAGACAGAAGAGGCAAAACCACTTAGCAGGGGGCTGTGACTCCAAACCAGGCTGACAGGAACTAGATCCAACTAGGACCCCAGATTGATCGTGGTTGATTGCGTATAAGTCACTGCCTCTCTGTGACTCAGTTTCTCCATCTGTAAAGCGAATGCTCCAGACCTCCTTTGCCAATTATTAGATCTACTGATGAGAAAAAACCAACCCTAACATGTGGATGTTTCTGTTAGCTGACTAGGGGCATTTAACAAAGTCTTTAATTATGACAACCAAGAAGGCCAAGTCCTTGACCTTCCTTAAGCTGAGCACAGTGAAAACAGACACAACTTAAAAAAGCCAAAGAGCTACAGGGGAAAATCTAAACTCAGCTAACATTATCTGTTTAAGATAACGTCTCGGAACTGTTAAATACAAATGGCTCACTGAAACAAGACTTAGGTACATCTCTTCCTTGGGGATGGAAGGCCTTTTCAAAACATTAACCATGCTATCCTGAGCCATTTCAGAGTCAAACAGACTGTGAAAACGAGTGAATTCGTTGCTAGCCAAGCCCCAATCTGTATTTCTCACTTAACTGACTTTATTCTAATCAGCATCGAAGGAGCGGTTGGACTGGTTGTCAGCAGCAGTCAGACAACATCCAGTGTAAGTCAAAGACAAGGGCATTTTCCCAAGAGGAAAGCAGGTGAAAGGTAAGGCTGGATTTTTCTACAGCATTAAATGACCCAAGTCTGAAGGCACAAGGTGAAATTCTGCCCGTGTACAGGGAGACGCTCGGTGCTGGTGTACAGGGAGGACATGGCAATGGTACCACAGAGGCAGAGTGCTTCGCTCATGGCAACTTTGCGGAAGGCTCTGGAGAGTGCAAAGGCTCTTCCCTCTCTTTATGGCCGTTGTCCCATTTAAGGCCACCACTCGATGGACCCACAGCATGTAAAACTTCCTCTTTCTCTGGACAGAGCTAAGTGGCAGGCGGAGTTTTCGTCATGATTTTCCATATCATGGCAGAAGCACAATTCACTTACGTTGCACCACCATAATAGCTGGCCTTTTAGAAACCGGTGAGAATGGGCACTGCAAATTTCTCGCGCATCGTGCCAAGGCCCTCTGTCACAGCACCAGCACTTTCTCTAGTTCTCATTTTACCTTTCAAATTGTCCATCTCCCACCTGCAGCATCTCAGACTGCCTGTGTGACCCTGCAGTGAGACGCTGGGTTAAACAGTACAAAGGATGGTGGGACCAAAGCAGAGGTACTGGCAGTAAGGGCACAGACACGTGGCCAAGCCCCTTCACGTGGCTTTGACAAATATGAAACAAGTTTTTCTTGACCCTAACTATGTTCTGTACAAGGCCAAGTGCAAGGTCTGTGCGGGTAAGATTTCACACTGCTCTGGGCTGTGTACAAACCCATGTGATTTTCAAATTCCACAGGTAAAATGCTATTTGCAATTTCATATCACAGCTCAAACATCCCAGTTGTGTAACACCTTGAACTATTTCAGGACCATTTTCTCTCACCCCAGAAGCCTTCTCTGAGTTTTACTCAAGGGCACAAATGCAACCATTATTGCTACAGGGCAGAGTTACAGAAGGAAATACAAATGGAAAATCAAATAAACACAGATTCTCTGAAATATCTCAAAAGGCAGGACGAATTGAGTAGAGAATGCCCTCCCTCCCTCCACACCTTTTATAGTGGCCAACAGAATTCCACTGCAATACTATCGCATGTAAATGAAAAAAGAAAAATAAAAGAGGGGGGCACAGCATTCTCTGTTAAATGCTTCAGCAGATGCCTATCACCTTGGCTGCTCTCTATACAATCCACCCGCTTTTCTGGGAATGCAGAAACAAAGTAGTTTCAAACTAGTCGTTTTAAAACACTATTTACTCTCTCCTTCCACTAAGCCACTGAAGCCCCCAGTTTTCAATACCCTTTTCAACTACTGGCCATTTAAACGTTGCTTCCTGCCTGCAAATCTGCCAGCATTGTTACGGTTGGGATTACCGAACACAGAGGTCAGTCTGTACCAAGCGATGGTCGCTAGCTGTCAGCTCTTGTAAACCATGAGCCATCACTTTGTCAGTCTCAGCCTTTGGCTTTGCAAGCTGTGACTAAAGCTCCTGACTTGCTATGCTAGCAGCTGTTGCAAGCTGTGAGCCAGCATCTTGGCATTCTCAGCTGAAACGCTCGCCACTTCTGTCCTCACAAACTGTCATTTTCAGTTAGCAGAGCTCTGGGTGACATGGCAGCAATGCAAGGACATCACAGGGTACAAGAAAGATCATCTGTTTGAACGACCCACATTCAACCAACTGACTCATTTTTAATCACTTTCCAGTAGAGGTCATCCAGACAGTAAACATCTGGCTGCGGCACCTCAGCCATCTTCTGATGAGAAGCATCTTGCTGGTCAACATCTAGTCCTGCTGTGCCAGCTGTCAATTACTTGTGCAGTCACATTAGTGCCATGACCCGCTTTTCATCATCAGAAAACGCCAAAACCACAGGACCAGCAAACAAAGGAGCAACTTGACAAATAACACTGACTTTGTTTTCACATGAAATTAGGAAACAATTCTTGCCTGTTCGAAGCGACTTTTGGCAAACAATGGACAACACCCTTCCAGAGGCTGTGTGTGGAAACCTTTGCTGACCACAGTCTGCTGTTTCTCTGTTCTATCTCAAAGCATGTAACACACAACCATGTATTTTACAGGCGAGTCTATCCCAAAGCTTCCTCGCCTACGTTTGCATAGGTGCTTTAGGGTAAACATACCTCTGCATTACTACGTATTTCTCCTGCCACGTGTCCAGCTTTAGCTACATACAGGCTCATACTCACACCCCTCTTTCATCCTGTCTTCACCCTGAAGAGTTAGCTGGCCTCTGCCACCCGACAGGCTGTGGAGCCTGCCTGCCAGAAGGCTGGGTGTGCTGTTCTGGAGGAGTAGGTTCAGACTGCAAACCTCCGGTCGGCTCTGCAAGTTCTCAATGCACTGGTTTGTCACATCAAACAGCACATCAGATAATGTTTTGAAAGGAAAAGTGTATTGTTTTGCCTGATAATGATCAAGACATCATCACATCATGCATCAAGACAGCAGCAGTCTAAAAGAAAGACAAGAATTTACAAGTTCCTGTAAATCATTTATGATTGCAAATGCAAATGAAAGGTTGGAAATACCACTACATTTAAAGAAGGAAGTTATACTGTGTTTCCACACCAACTTCCAGTCCTGCCTGTACCTTTGCGCAGCCTCAGGATGTTGTAAAGAGGAAGAAAATCAATTTTCCATACTGTTTTTATACCACGTTCAATATGAATTCAGTAATGGTTCATATTAATAGCACTAGGAAGCAGGAAGATAAAACATCAAGAAGAGTAAGAAAGTTCTAGATAATGTAAGTTGCTGGTAGCTTCTGTCTTCTTCCTCAGAGACAGAAAATTTCAACAGAGGATTGCTTCTAAGTAATATTCCCCCCCATCCCCTTCCCAAGAGATGTGCAAGTTTCACTTCCGATCTTTCTGACCTTTCTTTAGGCAGAGAGCAGCTGCCTCAGCAGTGGACAGGATGCCCTGACAGAGCCACTGCCGCAGCTCACTGGTGCCCAGATTACTTTAGATACATTAGAGACAGTCATAGCTTCTGTGAAAACAGTTTAGATGCGCAGCTCTCACATCAGAAAGTGACAGAATACAAATGACTGCATTGCTGTAGAAATCTAAGTAGAAACTCTGTAAAAACAAGGACTAGAGAGGAATTGACCAGTCTTTTCCCCCACACCTAACTAGCTCTTCAGATGATGTGAAGAAATAAATGATACATTGAAATATACATATGAAATTATACATTTCATCTGTATGATCCCTTTGTGGATATACAAAACTCACCTCAGCAGTGTATTAGCTACAAAAGGGTGAGGGTAGGCCAAATTCTGTTGTAAAATCAATGCCAGAATTTCCCTGAAACAGCCTACGGCTTTACCTCAGTGTGCCAAGTCCCTCGGGATATCAGGTCACCGTGGTATTTTACGGTGAGGCACACTAGAGTTCACCATTTCAAATGCCATTTCAAAAGCTGGGAAGTAAGCCTATTGCTCCTCCTAATTTCCTAGTTATCTTTGATTAACAAGAAAGGAAAACTAGAATAAAGCACAGAAATACACCTTTCCGTGAACTCAGTATGGTACTCCACAAAACAGAACGTGCAGTTCCCAGGCAGATAAATGCTGCAGGGACTCAGACAAGGAGTGGTTTACAACCAATGCCTAAACTACCAGTGTCGAAATGCCGCCTAACCTTTTGTTTTAATCTGGCTCCTGAGAGCTCTATACAAGTGCTGGGTTCATCGCTTGTGGCATGTGAATTATGGCTTAACACCTTTGGGTTAAATTAAGAAGGAAAAAAAGATTTAGCACTAGATTTTCCCTCTGCTGAGAGGGGAGTTTCCCTTCTCCACTGAATAAGAAAACAAGGAATCCCCCAAACTTCCCACCTTTGCTAAAGGAAGGACCCGAATACATTCTCAGCCCGTTCTTGCCTTCGCTCTCGGAAGCTTGCTCCTGGAGATAGCCGGCTGTCAGGCTTGTTCCGAAGGCTGCTTAAAGGACGAGGAAATCATACACCTCATGTACACACCTGCCAGTTATGTGCCTACCTCATTTGCAGGTCTATCCCACTTTTGAAAGATTATTTCAGCACCCTAAATTATCACCTGACGCTCAGGTTTGGTTTTACCCTTGGTGTTGAAGGAAAAAAACCCAAACCACCCCTCTACCACAGGCCTGTGCTAGGACAGCAGCCAGCCATGCACACGGTTCTCAGAAATCTGATTTTTGCTGGTGTGAAAGCGGTGAAAGAACAAGGAGAGCAGTCAGCAGAGAGGCTGCTGTGCTCCCTCTGCTGGCTCTCGCTCAGGAGAGGCACCACGCCCCGCAGACATGAACTGAAGGACAGATCCACCACCTGCTCCTGCGTCCTCAGGTACTCGAGAAGCTGCATGGTGCCACTTCTGCCGGTGCGGGTACGCTTCACACGAGACAGGAGGCACGTAAACAACACAGCAGAGTTCAACAGGCAAATGGCAGGCTAAGGCATCCCATTACCTGTACTCCAAAAGCTCCTACGAACTTTTACACCTTTGCTTCACAGCCTGAACACGTTTGAGAATCTGAGCACAGGCATCAGCAACCCACAGCCTTCCCGCACCACGAGTCAAGAAATGTGGTCTCCGTGTGCTAGACAACAGCAGAGCATTCTCCTGGCTGTCTTTTCACAGGATTTGTGTTTAGGAACATTGAATAGGATCAAAATATGTTTTCTGGTGAAGAAGTGTGAGAGACATCATAATTCAGACGGGACTCACTATTTTTCTAGGCTGGTACTTAGAGATCAAGACAACACCGATTCATTTTACCTTCCAACAGGGCTCAGCTATGAACATTGAGACACCCTGGAAACACACGTGACGATTACAGCTCTTTGGCACAGACCCAAGTATAGTCCTCCCTATACCTGCCACGGCTTGCCAAACCAAGGCACAAGTGCTTCATGGGCAGGTTGTGTACAAGCCCCTGTCCAGAACTGCCGGCCAGGTTCTCGCGTGGGCTCTATTTCTGGAACCTTTCCTGCAGGGCCAAATGACAAAACACAGGATCACCAGTGGCAGCTGACTCCTCTTAACATGAATGATTCCTCCTGACAGTGGGACACTACACTGTCCAACCACCCTGTGTTGGTTCACGGGGAACAAGAGATTTCTCTTTACAGCACTTCTCACCTTCACTGTGTAACTCACAGGAGTTAATATTAAGCTGTTATTGTCTATTGGGCTTTCCCAGTTTTGCTACAAAACACACCCTTAAGAAGGATGTGTCCATGTAGATACTGCATGTAGACCAGGGTGTATGGGGCACTTTGTTGCCAAACACTTTTCTAATTTGCATTTCTAACATTTGTCCCCAGGCAAAAGCAGTCATCATTTACAGAAGATAAATGCAAAAACTGCCCAAATGACCCAGATAACATTCTAAATCACAAGCCATTACTAAAAAGTACAGGGTAGTTGTTTTTTACAAATCTGTGAACAGCAGGATATAATGATACACAATTTTGTTTTCTATCTACCAGCTATTCCTCACCCCTGGATTAGAAATCCCAGTTAAAAACTGTAAATGAACAAGACAAAGCACGCTAGTCCTGTTTTCACCTTGTGCAGCCCCCTGTCTTTACCAGCAGATCTGATGGACAACGCAGCTGCATTCCTGAGAGCATTTCCCTGCCCCCAAGCCCATGTTTCCTTTCACCTATCTCCCCACTTCCAGCCTGAGCAGTCTAGTCTGATGTCAAGTACACTCGCTGCACCTCTTGATCAACTTGCTCCAGGGTCTTTTCCAGCACTGGAGAGGACAGTCTCAGCAACGGGTAACACAGGGCGCAGGCCAATTCAGGCTGGATACAGTTGATCATTACTACTCCTGCCTATGGCACGTTCTCTGAGATTCCCAACACACTCACACGTATGAAGAGGTTTATATTCAAGCCCTGGGACACAATCCAGTTCTCAACCCAACAGCAGAAACTGAACATGAAACCTTTCCAGACGCGCTTCTGTATCTTGCATAGTGTTCTAGGATTAAAGAATGTCATGGAAAAAGAGCAACACACACAACCTGAGAAGCAGAAAGGGTTTCGCTTTTTAATGTAAGTGCCATTTAAGGAGGTACGATACTCGAATCACGGGGAACCCATCTGTGATTGGAACATTAATTTGTTAATGCCCCTGTTGAAGTAATAACGGTGTTGCTTGCTTGTCTTTCCTGCAACAACAGCTTATAGATAAGGCTTGAAAAGGTTGATATCCGTTATCTCCATTAACTTGTTTTATCTCTCACCACAACTGAACTGCAAGTGACTGTGGTACCTCGCAGCACCTCAAATGATGTAATCTGAAGCTCATCAATTAAATAACGTAGAAGACCAACTGCTGAAGTGCTGTGTGTTCAGCGAGACCAGTTCTGTCACACAGGTGAAAGACAGCCTTCCCTCAAATAATGTGAAAGTCTAGAAAATCTTCCTCCGTATTTTACTCAGTTTTTCTTCAGTTCAATTTCAGAGATGAGGAGGAAGTTAACTTTATCTCTAAGTGATGAGACACACCAGGTATCACAAGTGTCATAAATCTCATTGTCACTCCTGTATGGAAGCTGGTAATTGGTGCAAGACAAACAATTTAAATAAGCTGTTCGGGTAAGTGCTCTTGCTGAAAATGCACCAGGAAGTGCTTTTTTCAGCTAAGCATGAAGGTTAAAGAGACAATAAATGCAATGCAAGAATTAGAAGTCCAAGTTAAGAGGCTTGAAGGAGCACTGCTCCACTAAATCCATATCAGTACCTAAACAGGGCAGGAATCTGAATTTTAAGGGCCACAGGCAGGCAAAAAGAACATCGAGGAAAGAGGCAAGACAAAAAGCACACAGACTTCCTCTATCCCGCTGCATGCTGCCACAATAGCTGGAAATCACAGGGGAGTCCGGTGCTGAAAGTCTCCAGAGGAAACTCTTTGCTTCCAGCAAGATGAATAATACACCTGTTCCCTAGCTGTGAGCAAACACTACAAGGAATAATTAGAAACTATCTGACCTGAAACCCACATGCCCATTACTGTGGTATTTTTCCACCTACTACAGGTGAAACAGAAGATGGGCTGGACCTGGAAGGGGAGTGGTGGAGTGGCAGCACAAGATGCTGATTTATAAAGCACCTGCAAACACTGCTCTTTCTCCACAGGCTTTGGACAACGAACTCGTCCTGCCTGAAGGATGCTGAAGAGCAAACAACATTCCAGCTAACGTCTGCCTGCCAGCTAAGGGGGAACTACAACCTCTGGGACCTTCTGCGCTTCAATAGCCAGAACTGCTCTGAGCCGCTTCATCCTCCAGTTGGGCTTTTGCTTTTCATCCAGAGACTTTAGCTTGGCTGTTTCATTCCCTCAGGAAAGGAATAAACTCACCAAGATGGTGAAGGTGAGTACACTGTTCACAGAACTGCTGCTACTGCCTGGGTGCTTCTTTTAAGAACAAGTATTAATTAAGCGTTACTTTAAGTTTGAATATACATCTGTATATTATAAATATGAACTAAGTGAAAAATTGAACTAATAGCAGACGCCATTGGCCATCCAGTGTAATGACTAGAATTTTCACTGTAGATGAGTATGAGTATCTAATCCTAAAAAGTGAAGAGATCAGATTGGATAGGAAAGAATTCTACGACTGGCTAGTTTCATAATCAACAGTTTCATGAACACTATCCCTTTCACCAATACCAAAATCTGAGATTTAATGAAAATTTTCAGGTTAAAGGGTAGACATAGATCATGTATGGAAAGAGATTTTACTAACTTAATTTTCTTTATTATTCTCCTCCACCTGCTAAGTTCTCAGAATAGCTGTTTTCTTTCTCTCCTAGTTTCTCTATGGGGATTTGAAAAGCTGAACAGGTTTTTGGGTGGGATAGTTTAAGAGAGGAGGAGGAGAAGGAGGAAGGTGAAGGAAAAATCCCAATAGATAAAACAGATGGTGAATCTTCAGCAAGGCAGAAAAAAATAGAACTACTTGTAAGAGACACGTCCTTTATCTGGGATATGTATCACCAAGCAAATTCAAGTGCTTTAGGAAAAGGATTTCTGACTTTTAACTCCCCCAACTACTCACCAGCTCTTAGCTTCTCCCCTCCTCAAGATACAACGTCAAGACTTCAGCTTTCCTCTAATCAAAGGGCATCTGAAGATAAGATGCGACTTTGGAGTTCAGAATAGTAGTAAGTAGCAAGTTGTGCCAATCTTTTTTCTTCCTATTGTTTTCATTACTTGAGCTCCCTGGGCTAGTCTGTATGATGAAGATGTCTGCTCTCAACTCAGCTAGAACATAACCTCTGCAGGAGTCCAAACTGACAAAAGCCCTGCAGAGCGTGTACGTACTCCTTAGGCAGAGAGCAGCAGCCTACGAGCTCATCTGTCCCACTGGTGAAGCACACCATCAGATAAGGACCTGGATGACTCTCCCGAAGCTCTGACGCTTAATCTGTAAGGAAGCCTCTGAAACGGGGTCAACCAATAGTTCTTCCAAGGCACGGCATGTAGTTCACAAGATAATTAGGATATGGAACATCATGATTATAGAAGCTGGTAAATTAGCAACACAGGAAGTTTGTCCTTCAGACTGCAGAATTAACTTAGGAAACAGCACAACCCCCAGGTTATTGATAAAAGCAAAACGTTGTCAGAGGTTTAGCAGCTTCCCAGATTCACAGTGGCTATACCTGATATTAAATTGCCACCTCTGAGCTCTATGTGGAAAGGAACAGACTCGCTTCTCCTTGGCTACCAGTAGGGTGTTTGCTTCTGGTTCTCACTACATGATGGAGTCTGAGTGTGTAAGTGTTAATTTTCATTGAAGTAAAGTAAATCTCGAAGTCATGTACCAAAAAAGGTCCAGGAACAGGCAAGTTCCTAATGAATAATCTTTTTTCTCCCGTTTCCTTTTAAAAATCTTTTTGCTTTTACAGTGATCTTGGCTGATAAATGACTTACTGTTTTCACTAGCTGAGATCCTGGGCAGTACTCCTACGCTTTGTGTTAGACCATAAACTACTACAAGTGTTGCACATCTCTAAAGGAATCACTAATGTATATCTGCTGAAGACCTGACCATGATTACTGTAAGACACACTGGAGAGATCTCAGGATAAGACAGGAACCAGCACTCCCAAGCTGCAGGGAGAAAGACAGTAGCGATTTGTAGCTTGTCTAAAAAGTAGATTTGTCACAGTTTGACGACTTCGTGGTATTTTTTACTGCTTCCTTCAAGTCCCAGCAGATGTTCACAACAATGCCAAAACCTTACTACTTTTACAGAAAAAGTCTGATGTTTACTCAGTGGAGATCTATGGGACAAAGGATCTAGAAAAACCAGAGACTGGAGATGAAGAGGAGAAGTACAAGGACTTAAAAGGCAAGAAGACAAGCAAGAAAGAAGACCTAAAGAAAGAGCTGGACCTGGTGAGTGTTGCTAAGCTCCCATTACTCCTGGCAGGAAGCCTCTACCCACAGTCTGAACGAAATCCCGTGAAAGGGAGCAAAATGCCCATGTGTTAATATTTTTAACAGAAGACAGGCTGCCCTGACAATCCTAACACAGGAAAGGATCTGCTTCCTCACACTCCTGAACTGGGCCAGAAAATAGTTGTGCAGGATTAATATCTCTAAGGAAAGGTTCTGGCTTAATTAACTCCCCAATGGTACAGCACATTATCTTCCCAAAGAGGAGCTACTCCCCAGGTGGAATAACTGTCAGCCCTCTTTCCTGTGAACTTGCACTCGGCCAGGAAACAGAGGGACAGACAGAAGCACAACATTCTGCTCCAGAGATTTCTAGTAGATTGAACTCATGCCTCAGCTCTAAGCACTGGGGTTTTATTTTCCCCAGATTAACTGCACTGTACTTGAAGTACAGTGCACTAGGCTCAGGAAACCTGTATTTCACTTCTGGCTTGCTGCTGACCTGCTGGCTGATCTTGGAGAAGTTGTTTCCTCTCCACGTTTCGGTTTCCCAATCTGAAAAATGAAGGTAATTATACTGACCTCTTTTCTGAATTGCTGTGAGAGCAACTCAAAGGAGAGACTCTTTATGGGCTAGGTGGTATTTCAAAGGTAAGGAAACCCCCAAATGAGGCACCGGTTTGCCCATCACGTTTCCCAGATCTACCCAGTACTAGTTAAACAATCCTTAATGCATCTTTGCCAGCAGATGTAACATAAGTCTCATGTTTCTAAAGAGAAACCAAAACACAGACAAGTTAATTGACTCATCCAATACCAGTGAATCATTCTGTGAAAACAACTTGAGATCTCTCAAATTCTTGGCTTCTAAATCTCAGTTTGGCACAAGTTTTAATTAGGTCATTGATACCACAGAGGTGTCACTGCAGGAAAAAGAGAAGAGCTTTGAGATTTCCCTCTCCCACACCCTCTTTAACTGTGGTTAGAACCTGTTACTTCTTTCTCAAAGACTGTAGGGAATAATTTCACATGCCCTGCCTCGTCAATCAAGTGGCAAGACTGTTGTCACACATACTCTGACCCACACCTTTTGCTTCTCTCAACACATTGCCTTATGGTACTGAATGCTTGAGTCCTGCAGCACGCACAGAGGAATTATTTATCTAAAAGCAGCCCAGACATTTGTGGCAAGCTGTATTAACATAAACTCACCATCCTGTTCTTGTGACAGATTTGCTGGAGGAGGGAGCTATTTACAAAAGTACTCTCAAAATCAAAAATACCATCTTCCAGTGGAAGATGTTTTGCTTGACAATACGCAAATTGCATATTGTCTATTCATGAAAGTGGGATGTCATACTAGCGACTGGATCCGTGGCCCCAGATCCAGGCAGTTCGAACAGTCTCCAGGTCCTGAAATAAAAATTTCCACAGACTGACATTCTGCTCACTGTCTTTTTCTTTTTCTTTTGGAATCCAGGAGGACCACAAACTCAGCGCTTCAGAACTGGAGGAAAAGTATGGCACAAGCACGAACAAAGTAAGTAACTGCCTGAATCAGTTGCCTTGCTTTGCCTCTGGCCTACTCAAAGCTTCCTAGCAGCAGCAGGAGGCGTTCACAGCCCCCGCCTCACACACCGGTGTGTGCAGAGACATGCAAGCACTAACTCCCAACGGAGCCTAAACCAGCAAGCCAACGCACGGCACTGACCTGCGTTTACACAGGCATTTCTCTCAAGTCTGCGAAAGTCTGATCTACTCTTCTGAAATCTAAATCCCTGCACAAAACATGACAAAGATTTTATCTGGCGTTCCAATTTAATTTTTCACTGGCAGCGTCTGTAACAGTTTATAGCAAGACAATGCTCTGGAGATGATTTTGTCTTGAAGAAAGCACTAGATTTGAGAAATGATACACTGAGTCCCTCTGACACCTATCCTTTGAATACCAACACACTGCAACATAGCCAGAGTACAGACAAGAATTTCAAGCAACTCATGAATGTCTTGGCGGGAATGCAGAAACAGCAGCAAAAGAACCAATGTCTTTTCCCCAGCTTTCCAAACACGTAGTACAGGTATATTTGACAGAAAACTGTCAGAATTAAAACTCCTAATGGACACAGCCCCAAATTCAATGCTCCAGTAAAGAAATACCTGTTTCTTCACAGCAGATAACTAATAGTAGCCTCTCCGAAACCAGACAGTTCAGAAATCAAAGACACAGGTTACTGCAGCTGATCCGTGACACAAACATTTAAGGAAAAAATAGCATGTGAATTTTGTTCTGATTTGAGATAAAAATCTGTTTTTCTGTGACTTCATTTTAAACACGTCATTTACTTTTGCAGGGTCTCTCTAGCGCAAGAGCAGCAGAGATTTTGGCTCGGGATGGTCCCAACTCACTCACTCCTCCCAAAGCCACCCCTGAAATTGTCAAGTTTCTCAAGCAGATGGTGGGAGGGTTTTCCATCCTCTTATGGATAGGAGCTGCCTTCTCCTGGATTTCGTTTGGCATTCAGTTTGCCCAGGGAGCTGAATCACCCTTTGACAATGTAAGTACTTGAATAACCATAAAGTGAGTATTTGACTCTTTGACAATGTAAGTAATTTAAATACTACTTCACAGTTATTCAGTAACTTCAAGGAGGCCTTTTTTTCTTTCAGGACTCTACCACAGAACATTTCTGATACATGTTCAAATACCTGACATACCTCTTTCTCTGAGAGCGCCTGTCCAAAGGTTTTATAACCACTACCCATAGCTATAACACTTGAGTACTCCTAAAAGCAATACTAAAGTCCTTCGTATTTAGTGCTAAATACAAAGGTCTCCGGAGCCTGTGACTCTAATTCCCTTATGAGTTACACTCCACTATAAATAGAACTTGTTCAGGTTTGTGCCAGGTATAGTTTAGAGAAGGCTTTTAGAGAGATGGGAAACTTGCTGTTAAAATCCCTTTTCATACTCAGAAAGCTTTACCTGATCATTAACAGGGCAAACCTTAGAAGTCTTTTTTTCTTAAACTGTCTTTTTTTTTTTTTACTGATACCTCATTTTAATAGACTCCTGAAACCTCACAGAATACGATTTATTCTAGCAGAGGAATTGCTGAATATCTGTCTTAAATTAACTGGATTATTATGTCTTTTATTCATTAGCTCTACCTTGGAGTAGTTCTGGCACTGGTTGTCATCCTCACTGGTATCTTTGCTTACTATCAAGAAGCTAAAAGCACAAACATCATGGCCAGCTTCAGTAAAATGATTCCACAGGTGAGACCCACCAATGCATTTTATTTGAGATAAAAGTTCATTCTAACAACGCACCTTGAAATGACAAAAGCACAATAAGCCCAACTTCAATGTACCTCTTGGTAGGAGGTTTAGAGGATGACACAATGCTAATTTTTGTCACACTTCTGTCTTTCAGCAAGCTCTTGTCATCAGAGATGCAGAAAAGAAGGAACTGCCAGCAGAGGAGCTGGTGGTTGGAGACATCGTGGAAATAAAGGGTGGAGATAGGATCCCAGCAGACATTCGTCTGATCTTTACTCAGGGTTGTAAGGTAGGCAGTACTTTGAAGAGCATGGGGAAAGAGGAAAAACATGCTTTAGATATTTTTATTACATATAAAGAATTTCTGTGCACCCAATAGGAGTTATTAGAGCTTTCATTAGGCATAATCTAATTAAATCACAGAATGCAGAAGCTATACTGTGATGCTCAGCTCTTACAGGACTAACATCTCCACTCCCTGAACATCAAAAGAAGCCATTAGGTCCATACCATGTTCCAGCAATGCTCTTTGCCAGGACAGAGGCAGGAACACCAATACAGGATTAAGAGTTTCCACAGGCCTGGAGGCAGATCTTCAAACTGTATTTTCTTTCGGGCTGCTACTACAAATCCCACCGACAGACACACAGTATTGACTGAACTGAATTCCCACAGAAACAGATTCTTTCGGTGACAACGGCAGCTCTCTCAGAGAAAAGGCTCTGGGAGATTTTGGCCCTGTCACAGATTATTACACATGCTGCCACCTTGCTTCCTGGGCTAGACGTAACTGCACATTACTAACTTTAATATGGGCGTGTCTCTGTTTCATTAAAGGTGGACAATTCTTCACTCACAGGGGAATCGGAACCACAGTCTCGTTCCTGTGACTTCACCCATGAGAACCCCTTGGAGACCAAGAACATCGCGTTCTACTCCACCACCTGTGTAGAAGGTGTGCACAGACAGGCAGAAGGGCCTCCAGAAGCGGCACCTCTACGGGGTGCTGCGTAACACTGCTAGCTCCTTTTAAACAAGTCTGCTTCAAGGAATTCCAGAAAGGTTTAACTGCTCACAAGAAACTGCTGTCCCAAGCACATCAAAATAAAGATTTAAGCACTGGGCTGCTCATGCTTAGTATCTAGTACCAGTGAGACATTTGTTTTAACACCTAGTTTGGTAACAGGTGCAACAATCAATTAATTCTGGTTTCCTTTCGGTCTTTCCATCACTATCTTTAGGACTGTCAAGTTGCAGGTGCCTCTAGGGACTTGTGGGTGCTTCTGTGTGAGGGCTCTGCACACATAAAGGTGGTGTTTCTATTCTCAGTGCTAAAGCTCTGTGTGTCATACCTGATAGACTATCTGCCCTGAGCCTGTTCAAGTGTCCAGGGTAATGCTACATTCCTACTGCAGTGCAGTCCAAAGAGGCTTTAATTAACGAAATAATAGCTTATGTCTTTCTTCTTCTTCACCGACAGAAGATTTCCAAGGGAAAGAATACAACGTTGGGGTGAAGTCACAGTCACGTTAAGGCTGAGAGGGTTCTCTGTCAAGCAGTACTAGGTACAGAAGCCAGAAGTCTCTCCTGCAGCTGAGAGTCTTTTATTTTTTTGCAGGTACTGCTACTGGCATCGTAATCAACACCGGGGATCGCACTGTCATCGGGCGGATTGCATCTCTTGCATCGGGAGTAGGAAATGAGAAAACCCCCATTGCTATTGAGATAGAACATTTCGTCTACCTGGTGGCAGGAGTGGCCATTTCCATCGGTGTGCTCTTCTTCATTATATCTGTTTCTATGCGATACAAGATTCTGGACTCCATCATCTTTCTAATTGGCATCATTGTGGCAAATGTGCCCGAGGGACTGCTAGCCACAGTAACGGTAAGCCTACGCTTGAATTCACTGGTGGCCACTGCGGTTCTTCAGTCATTACCACAATTCATCACTCCTAAGTTCATTACGCTCCAACACTAACCAGTGAAGAGCAGAATATCTATTAAGAGACTGGGCCGAGCTGAGTTTGAGATAGGGGTGGTTTTTTCCATGAAACTGAGAGGATAAACATTCCATTTGGCAACGGTGGCATAACTGAGCCATTAATCTTAAAAGCTGCAGCACAATAATCCAATTTGAAATAAGTTTCTTCAAATACCATTCTCCCTCAACTGCTAACCAGTACAATTATGTGACCCAGTTCCCCACAAAGTGTTCCTATTTGGAAACAAGGATATCGTACCCTAAAAGTCGCGTGAAAATTCCCCTTACTAACACATATAAGGCATCATTAAAATCCCTCGCTGAGAAGCAGCACACCTCCTAAGCTCTGTTAGCTATAAAGTACATCGACAGCGAACAACCAGCACTATCGCAATAATGAAGAAAATAATTTCAGGATTCATTAAGTTGGTGACTAGGAGCTTCTCCTCCCTTGTAGGTTCTTCCATCTAAAATAGCCTCTAAACTGATATGACATTCTTATTTCTATCAGCAGACAAGCAGGTTCCTCTCAGCAGCCATGCACTTGTGCTAGTTACAGCCAAACCTCTCACTTTAACAATGCTATTAAAAAAAGAAAACAAGATGCGCTGTGGTCAACTAAAAGATACATTTCTTTAAAACGTTCTCTTCCTACAAAAAGTCAACACAAACCCCTAGCAGAAGTACGCAACCCCACTGCATCGTTCTGTAAGCGTACCTTGCTAAGAGAGCTGAACCTTCCTTCTGCCAGGTGAGTCTGTCTCTGACAGCCAAGCGGATGGCAAAGAAGAACTGTTTGGTGAAGAACTTGGAAGCTGTAGAAACACTCGGTTCTACCTCCGTCATCTGTTCTGACAAGACAGGGACCCTCACACAGAACAGGATGACTGTTGCTCACCTCTGGTTTGACAATCAGATCTACTCAGCTGACACCAGTGAAGACCAAACAAGTAAGTATGGCAATAGTGGATGGGGGAAGGGGCGACTACTTGGACCAAACCTGTGATGTTTCACACCTATGGCTGTCCAGCTGCTAACTGAGGGATGTAAAGGTTTGCGTCAAATTGTTTTTCCATTAGAGAATCTCTCAAATGAACCATTTTCTTCTGCAAATAATTCAAACCTGTTGTTTCAAATGTAAGCTTCTACTTCTATCATGTAATATGCTAAAGGATGCCATGTGTATTTTGCTTCCTCAGCCCAGCCTTTTGATCAAACTTCTTCAACATGGACAGCGTTATCAAAAATTGTAACTCTCTGCAACCGGGCGGAATTCAGACCAGGCCAGGAGAATCTCCCAATAATGAAGGTACTGCCCGTTTCACCTTAGCTATCTCTCTTCCTCCAAAAGAACCAGACTTATCTCTTGTTCTGTTTGCCTTTTGTAATCTCCTCCATTTTACCACACCAGTCTTCTAAGTTACTATTTACAGTTACACATGCACAAGAAGTTCCAGAAGGGAAAAACCCCACACAGCCAAGAGCAACCGTGCCTGTAAGGAAATAGAACTGCTGCACTAGAGATTGCCAGGCTATTAATTCAATACAGCAAAATAGAAAAGGTCAGCTTGCCTTAACTAGTACTCATGACTGCTGAAGGCAGTAAGTTTTGGTGACTAGACTACCAGAACACATCCCTGATTTCTACCGTGTACTCCACCAATGCCTTCCTTGAAGTCATCGCTCTCTGTGCACCAGTTAAGCTCAGCTGGCACGCCTGCTGCTACCCTAACGTGCATTACAAAGTGCCCCACAGACCTGACAGCGATTACAAAGCTTTCGCTCTTGCAGAATCAAAAGCTAATTTGATGTCTTTGCTGTAGCTTAGTTCTAGCAGCAAGTGCAAAAGAGATGTTCCAGATTTTTTACTGCAATACTTTTGCAGGACAACTCGAACATAGCAATGTATATTCATTGCTGCTCAAGCATACAACACGTTACAGCATCACGCAACCTCCCCCGACGGAAGAAGTAGACTTGCTATAAACTGTTTCTTTTGTGCATACAGAGAATTGTGGTAGGTGATGCCTCTGAAACAGCTCTGCTGAAATTCACAGAAGTCATTTTGGGTGATGTCATGAGTATCAGAGCACGGAACAAGAAAGTGGCTGAAATTCCTTTCAACTCTACTAACAAATTCCAGGTTTGTTTCAATTTTGGAAATCATGCCAGATTATTTCCAACTTAAACCACTTCTACGCTGGGTCTAATGCAACTATGTGTGACCTGGAAGTCTTAACGGGGTGTTTCCATGACAGAAGAAATACAGTTCATTCCGTTCTTTTCCATGAAACCTCATGGAAAAGAAGAAACATTATTTCCATGCAAAGTGACCAAAGCTAGAAACAAATAAGGGTCACATACGCTCTTTCCAACTCTGCCATATCTGTTGCACACAGCTTTCCATTCACGAGACGGATGACCCCAACGACAAGCGCTTTCTGCTGGTGATGAAAGGTGCCCCAGAGAGGATTTTGGAGCGATGTAGCACCATCATGATCAATGGCAAGGAAGAACCACTGGACAGTGAAAAGGCAGAAGCTTTCCAAACAGCATACATGGAGCTGGGGGGCATGGGAGAGAGAGTGCTGGGTGAGTCCAACTAGAGGGACTAGCAGAGAACTGCAGTATAAAACGGGGATTTTAAATCTTGGTACAATCCAGCGTGTCTGGACTTCACTCCTCTGGCAGCAGAGGGGAAAAAAGGAAAGCATACGGCCTCCTAAGCAGAGTGTTAAAACTGCATGGACGCGCTGGAAGATCTCTGTGGCAGGGATGCCCTTACCACTCTGTACTGATACTGATCTGTCCCACTGAGCAGCCAAAAAACCCCACAGCAACCCACAGAGGAAAACACTCTTCCCTGCTAGCAGCACCACTAGCTGTGCCGTGGGAAACACTGACTCTAGATGAACTCTCATGTGAAGGTTACAATGGCAGGTTAAAGTCCTCCATAAAACTCTAATGGTTAAATGCACTGAACTTCTGTGAACAAGAGCAAAGTCTGATGCTACACAGCAAGCTCTCTTCTTTCTCCCACTGTTTCCAGTATATCACATCAACCTATGTTTCTTTTCAGGTTTCTGTCATTTGTACCTGCCTGAAAATGAGTTTCCAGACACCTACCCATTTGACACAGATTCCATGAACTTCCCAACATCCAACCTGTGCTTTGTTGGGCTCTTATCTATGATTGACCCACCTCGTTCCACAGTGCCAGATGCTGTCTCTAAATGCCGCAGTGCTGGGATCAAGGTAGGGATTTTTACAGTGAAAAACATTGTGATTTTTCAGAAAGGATCATGATAATACAACGTTACTGTCTTCCACCACACTGTCATTAAGTATCTTTCTAACAACAACCACCAAAAATCTAAACATTTATTAATACCACTCTACAACTGTAAGTTAAAGAACCTACCTGAAGGACCCAGGAGACAAAAGAGTTTAAGTGGGAATCAGACTATTGGCAGTGCACGGAACCCAAGTTTGGAAAAGCTCAGATATTGTCCCGTCAGATCCATTTCTAGAATACGCCAGCTAGAATTACTTCCTTGTAGAGACAGTAAGGTAGCAGAAACAATCCTTGAGAAGCCATTAGGACCCAGGGCCACACCTCTTAAGAACTTTTATGCATAGGAATCACTGATGTCACAACTGTTCAAGCTGAACCTGAAGCAGTCATTCACCTTTTCTTACTCCCAGGGGACTCACAAGTAAACTTCTAGCTCTAGGCAGAGAGGCAATCTAGCTAAATAGAGAAAAATGAGCATTAGGAATGACTGATCTCAGATGAGATCAGTCCCAAGCCCGATGAAATTTTCTGTAATCTGAAGACAGATCTGGTAACAGGCAACTTTTCTTCAAGAAAATACTGTCTCATCTGTCAGGACACTGCAGTCAGAACGACCTATTTTAAGATGCAATATTCTAACAAACTCTCACTTTCACGTACACCTAATATAAATCCTTATAGAAAGGCTTCTTTATTCTGCATTATTCTAACCTTGCTGCCTGTGACAAGTTCTTCCTTTACAGCCCTCATAAAATAGTGCCAATAACAAGAGGTTGAGACCAGATGTCAATACAGAGCTAAGTAATTTATAGTAATAACCTGCCACTGTTATGCACACAGCACAGCTTTCCAAGTTCAGATTCTGACCCGCTTCCTGCTCTACAACAATAGATATTGCACCTTAGCTTGCTCCAGCCATTGCCTGTACATTTGTCACTCATATTGAGTGCTGGTCCCTTCCTCAGGGCTTCCTGCTCTACAACAATAGATATTTCACCTTAGCTTGCTCCAGCCATTGCCTGTACATTTGTCACTCATATTGAGTGCTGGTCCCTTCCTCAGGTGATCATGGTCACTGGCGATCATCCAATCACGGCCAAGGCCATTGCCAAGAGCGTAGGCATCATTTCAGCCACCAGCGAGACTGTGGAAGACATTGCTAAGCGCCTCAACATTCCTGTTGAGCAAGTCAACAGACGGTAAGAGCAAACACAGCACAGGGATACCTATGGATTCATTTTCTGAAAGCTTCCCCCTCCACAACGCTCTTATAGCCCATTTCTACACCATGGCTGCTTTTTGCTTTTCTCGTTTTGGATGCTTTCCCAGCCATTGTATCTACCCAATGTGTCATGTCTACCTAAATAACTTCGTGTCTAGGTCAGTGGCTCTTGTGTTCCCCGGCCCTTGAAAAAAAACCTAGCTAATACTACTTTGCAGATCACATTGGACTTTGCTGTCACTGTCCACTTGACAAAACACACACTTAAGAAAGGCAAAATTCAGAATCAGACAGCCTCAGGAACTTCAGTCCAAATTTCTCTTTCACTCATTACATGTGGATAAAATAACATCATAAGAGAAAGATAAAAGCTCTGTACAGAAAAGATGTCTTCCTCTACCACTGTCCCACCCCCCCACTCAGAGTCCTCTTTAAAACCCATTCTCTGCTGTTAGGTCTGCTCAGGAGGAAGCTTCAATTACTCGTCCCTGTATCCTGGTAACTCTAATTCACTCCGCATTTCCACAGTGGCTTTCCTTCAACACCTGCTGATTAACAGCTAATGCTGCTGGCATTAACTCAATTTGCTGCTTTCTCTACTATCAAGCACACGCATTCTATGAATGCACTATTTTTATCTAAGCCTTTTGATTTGAAAATTTACCCAGCTCTCCCGTGGCTCTTACAGAGAAGCTACAGCCGCAGTAGTTAATGGGATGGAGCTGAAGGATATGAGCTTGCAGCAGCTGGATGAAATCTTGTGCAACCACTCGGAGATAGTCTTTGCTCGGACATCGCCCCAACAGAAACTGATCATAGTTGAAGGCTGCCAAAGGCAGGTGAGTAAGAGGTGTCAAAGGTTATCCACAGATATGGCTATAGGGCATTCATGAGGCAGTAGCTTTCCACGCAGCTACCACCCCTGAGGTGAGAGGGTGGAAGCCAATTCCCAGTGCTCTCTAAGCTCTGTTTATACCCTTTTCACTGTGCAAGCACATTATCTAACAGATTGCCACAGGCACTGTCTGGACAGAATCCAAGCCTCACAAATTCCTCTTGCAGACTCTGAACTCTATTGACAAAATGAGCTTTTCCTTACTTTGACTGGTGCAAAGCTGTACCGGGGGTCTGCCCTTTGCGTGTAAATCTGAGAAGCTGCTGCTGTGTTGCCCTCCTGGGCAGAGACTGTACACTGTCTAGGAAGGAGCCTTCCCTCAAGAATTCTTTCAACTCAGATAAAAACAGCTTCTTACCACATCCTCTGTCTTATCTCTTGTGACCATTTACATGCATGCACTTCCCGCCCACAGGAATGTTCAGAAATGTGATAAGGTACGAATTCTAAGAAGTATCACAGTGAGATTTATGTAGGACCAAGCCATATCTGTATTAGTTTCAAAGACTGTAGAATAACCCACAGAAAGCGGGATTTTCAGAGAGTTAGACCCATCCACAGGCAATATTATGTAAAGGAGCATGAAGTGCAGCCAGCACAGGAGGCGGAAGGGAAAGAAATGACATGTATAGAGCTCTGAAAAAGATGCAATTTGTCAGCAAAGGATTCTCCCCTCAGATACAACATATTTCAATTAGACGCTGCGAATCGAGAGCCACAGAACTGCTGTGCCTCAACTTCACAGAGAAGGAGATGCGGCACAAGACATTATTTCATTTTTGTAATTATGCCAGGGCTAAGCTTTCCAATCAGCATCATCAGCTCTTCGGGTTTAATCCTGAACTGCTTTCAGGAGAGTTTTTTAAAAAATTCTTTCATTTCCATCTCTTTTTTATTTTCTTTTTGAATGGCCTTTGGCAGACGGGGGTTAAATCTGTTCTGCAAACTACTTAGACACCCGCACTCCGAGTACATTTGGCTCTTTAGAGGATGAAAAGGAAAACCCTCCCTGCCTCAACTCAAGCCAGCCAGTCTACATGCTATGTTTAGTACTTAAAGCTTATAAGCCCTTCTGTACATGACATTATTTATAGGTAGTGACAGCGTGCTAAATCCCCACAGGGACAGGACACGCAGCATTTGCACTAATCACTTTGTCAGCCTTCTCCCCCTTCGGAACACTCTGTATTGCTATTAACTTTTGCATCAACTACAGCAGGACCTTTGGCTGCTGTAGAGGGGTTTCATTGGAAGGTAACAGAGAAGATGAGCTGAATAATCAGTTTTCCATCTTTTGGATTAACGCAATTCTAGCATAGACAGCAATGACCGGAAGTTGTCGGGATAGGATGAGAACAGTCTCTAATGCAACAGTTATATTATTTACAATTAAGATAAAAACGGATTCTATAAGCACTTCACAAGCAAAAGAATGTCATGTGAAATTAATCTCCCTCACAGATGCCAGAGACGAGCCTGGGTCTGCTCAGACAGGGACAGACCATATACACACAGACAGATGTCTACATTGTTAAGCCCCTTTACAGTCCACAGAAAGAAATGATCAGATTAATTACAATTTAAGTGCATCTAATTTAGACGCCTACTCTTTAGGATGTAGTGAGTCACATTGCTGAACTTCTTGTTTCTCTCTGCTATGGAGGTAGTCTAGATGACAAGCTCAGACTCAGCCATCTATCATGCCGAAGTCTGAGGCTGCTGCATTAATCCTACCTAGCGTCTTCTGACGGGAACAGAGAAGATTCAGAACTTCCTTCTTTCTTCTAGAGATTTAAAGACAGGCAGTTTGCCAAGAGCAGACTTCCCTCAGGGGACGATAGCACCATCTCCTCAAAAAACCCACATCTGGATCCTTTTGTGTGTTCCAGGGAGCAGTTGTTGCCGTGACTGGAGACGGAGTCAATGACTCCCCTGCTCTTAAAAAAGCAGATATTGGAATTGCTATGGGTATTGCTGGTTCTGACGCAGCTAAAAATGCAGCTGACATGGTACTGCTGGATGATAACTTTGCTTCTATTGTCACAGGAGTAGAGGAAGGTAAAAATAATGTTGCTATCCACTTTCTTAGCTGAAAACTGCTGACAGCCACACAGCACTGGCAGGTCCTCTTGATCCTTCCCTCCTGTGCTCACTTCTGCTCTTTTTTCTGGATTTGGAAATGTGAGTTTGGTATTTGGAAAAACTGGGAATTAATTCCACTTATAGACAGACGACAAACAACCAAGAGGGAAATCACCCCTCTCTCTCACACCCAGCATCACTCTGCCACTGCTGCTTGTTCAAGCTCCAAACAAAAGCACTTCCCACCTTCCTCCTACGCAGTTCTGTGCCTCACAGAGGTATAACTGTTCTCTCTAAATTTTCACTCTATTACTTGCTCACAGATCACCTTCACTGTGCTCTACTCATGACAGTAACACTCACTCCACTCTTCCTTCACTGTAAAGGGTTTGTTGTTTCCAGTACAACTACAGCATATTGTGGAATGGGACATTTTTCTCAGTCTTTCTCATTGAAAGCAATTATTTATTTTCGCTTGAATTTTCAGAATGCTTTAAGGGAAGGTAGGTTAGTAGTTTAATAAACAAATAAACAAACAAATGAGGATGCATATGAGGGAAGGAGACATAAGCAGTAAATGTTTTTACTTCAATTAGTAGAGATTGAGCTTTTTTTTTCCAGAAAGCACTAATGACAATGAGCTTTTACAGAAGTGTTTCCTTTTCCTCCAGGCCGCCTGATCTTTGACAACCTAAAGAAAACAATTGCCTACACCCTGACTAAGAATATTGCTGAGCTCTGTCCCTTTCTCATCTACATTATTGCCAGCATTCCACTGCCCATTGGCACTATCACCATCCTGTTCATTGACCTGGGCACAGACATTGTAAGTTGGGGTCTTTCAAGTTACTTTCTGCTGAAATATCACAAGAGAGAAGGGGCTGGGTGCAAAGGGACTGATAAGCATCCAAGAAGCAGAGAAATGTTGCCACCAAGACTGATGGTTTATCTCTCTTGTAGATCCCCTCTGTTGCATTAGCCTACGAAAAAGCGGAAAGTGATATAATGAACAGGAGACCTCGTAACAAAAGGAGAGACAGGCTGGTGAACGAGCAGCTTGCTGTGTACTCCTACCTGCAGATTGGTAGGTTGGCCTGTTCACTCAAACGCTGTCTTACATCAGCCACCCAAGACACAGTCAAGTGATTCGTGTTTTAGAAAAAGGGGAGCTGAAACTCTACTCCTTCCTCTGCCTTCCTAGGCAGACTTACTAACTCCTTTCTGTCTCTGTTCAACAATAAAACAGGTTTTCATCTACAGAGGTCAAGAACCTTGGAGCACACTAAGAGCTCTAAAACTATCAGCAGACTTGTGGCAAATTTCATGCCACAGGAGACAGAACAACACTGAGATCCACCACATTCCCCAGTGCTCATAAATTTTGCTTCTTCCTCATTCCTACCTCTTTGATTTTGCAGGTATCATGCAGTCAGTGGGAGCCTTTGTAACCTATTTTACCGTGTATGCTGAACAAGGTTTCCTCCCTTCCACACTGCTTGGTGTGCGAGTCAACTGGGAAAGCAATGCCATCAATGACTTTGAGGATTCCTATGGGCAGGAATGGGTAAAGAACCACTGAAACATCCTTCTACTGTCTCTCAACCCAACAGTTTCTTAAAATTTCTATACTCTCCTCCAAAATACAGGATTAGGGAGAGAGATTTACACACAAAAATAGTTTTCATCTAGCGGTCCCTCAGGGTGGACTCTTTGGAGCTTCCTGCCCCCTAGCTCTTTCATTCAGACTCCATTCTTTCATTCCTTCTATGACTTGCCACCTTCCGATTCAAGGCCTCTGGAGACGCACCTTTTTCTCTGGACTTTATGTTTAGACCCATCATAATCTCTCAGCCCTGCTTCTGAACAGCACCACTGTAAAGGACTTTGCAGAGTCTTCCTCCCCCTTCCACTCATTCTGCAGAAATCACAAGACACAGAAGCCATTAATAAATCAATATAAATACCCCCATACACCATGCTCGTGCTTCAGCCTCGTGACTCATCCACAGTAACTAGTGGAGTAGAACAAGTGGCCAAAATCTGAGCATTATGTACCTAAATCTGGAATAATGCTGGATTTATACCTTAGTAACTGAAATCCTGCTATTGAAGTTTGAAGTCACATGCACAAAATTTCAGTGTGTGATACAACACTACTTAGTTTCTCCTTCCTTTGCAGACTAAATACCAGAGGATGTATCTACAGTGGACTGGCTATACTGCCTTTTTTGTCAGCATCACAATTCAGCAAGTTGCCGATTTGATCATCAGAAAAACACGAAGAAATTCAATTTTCCAGCAGGGTCTTTTCAGGTGAGTTTTGCAGATTCTTTAGCGACACATGAGGAGCTGAGCTAGCCTACAGCTAATTTCAGAAGAAAGTTAGCTCAGTGATTTAGCCCACTCACATTCACCCTTCATACCTCTCCCTACTTCATTTCCTACTCCATAACAGTGTTTTTGTTTAAAGAAAGATGTGGTCCTGGTTAATCTGAAAACACTCCAAAGATAACTTTAGCCTCTGAGGAGATACCAGCTGGGCAAAGTGCTGGCTGCCCTCTGCAGAACACCCTGCACCCTTCATTTACAGTAAGTCAGGGATTAAAAATAGCCATTGGGACAGAGGCTGCATGTAAGAGCTGCATTTAGTCAGAGTATTTCTGATAGGAAAGCAAATTGTTTTCCTTTCTTTATCTGCAGGTACAGAGCCTACACCTATGTATCCTTCCTTCTTACATGCACATCTGAGTCACGGTGCACACGCTACCAGTGCAGCTGGAAGACCAGACTAACGCACACCGCATGTCTGCCCAAAGCTTGCCTTAACCCCGGTAGATCAGGAATGCTACCCCAGAAGAAACAAGCGTACGCAGTTTAAGACAGGGCTAGAGAGTCTACTGCTTTCCCCACGCTACTGTGTCTGCAGTGCCCATCCTCTGACACAGATCATCCAAGCTAGCTCCCAGAGCACAACCACATCTCAGGAAGAGGCACAGCCTCTGCATCATGCTGTGGCATCAGGATGGCACGTAACCCTCCCTCTTTGGTTTTCTTGTAGGAACAAAGTCATCTGGGTGGGTATATTTTCCCAGATAGCAATTGCTTCGATTCTTACCTACGGTCTTGGACATGTAACAGCCCTGAACTTCACTCCACTGAGGTGAGTTTTGATGCTAGCTACTTCCCTTGCCCTCCACATGGACTTACCACTCTACCAGAAACACAAACAGGAGCAGGATGCTCATGCAGCACAACTCAAGGACAAATTTTTAAGGATATTCATGACAAAGTTGATGGTCAATTTCTGGACCTGAAAGGGCATTACCTCTGTAGTTCCCATCCAAAAAGCACTACTTTTTCTACTAGATTTACTACTACAGATCCAGAAACTTACTTGTGTAGAACACACTTTTTAATGTTTTTTCCAGCATCCCCAATATTTTGGTGAAATTAAATAACATTTTACTTAATTTTATGCAAGCAACTTTTATTTTAAGTATATCACTATCAGAAATGTTCTGGTTTTCTGCCATCTCCAGAGACTGAAATATCACCAGGCAACGTTTCCTTCTGAGTAGTATCTGGAATCAATAAATTCAGTCACTACTTAAGATTGGGAGGCTTACATGAACATCATCTTATTCCTAACCATGTGAGTGCTTAAATTAAGGGGAAAAAAAAAAAAAGTCTAAAAGGCCAGATCCTCAGATCCTCTTTCAGTGAGAACAAATAGCATAGACAGAGACTCCAGAAATGCAGCTGAGTGGTTAGATGCTTGTGAATGAGAACCTCCTCTCCACCTCCCAGGTTTCAGTACTGGTTTGTGGCTGTACCATTTGCCATCTTGATATGGGTCTACGATGAAGTCCGCAAGCTGCTTATCAGGAGATACCCAGGAAGTAAGTAGACTTTCCTAGTTCAGTATTTTAATATAAGGGGTCCTTTCCTACTCTTTTATCTCAGCTGCCGCTGGCAGGTGAACTGCCTGAAAATGGACCGTTTGTTCCCAATGATTACTTCTCTTTTCTGAGGAAAAAATAACCCATTTATTTTCCTCCTCTCCATTCTCCTCCTGCAGGCTGGTGGGACAAGAACATGTATTATTGAAAGAGTCCTCATCAGTGGTCATCTTCCTCCTTGTGGAGAGCTTCTTCCCCACCTGACACAGCCTCGGCTGCTTTAACGTCCTGTCTGTGCAATACCAAGCGTTAGCTGGCCCCATGAAGGGGTGAAGAGATTTCATGAATTTAATGAAGTAGCAAGGACTTTGGAGGTTGATAAACTACCTCCCACTGTACTGTAAAGCTGACACTTGTCTAGAAATTGAAATGCTACCTATTTTTGTAACAAGCACAATTTTCCCTCGTTCAGAGATGAACCTGGAGAGCGTTCTGAGAGGAAAACATGCATAAAGGGGGAAAAAAGGCAGAAAATCCACATAATCTAAAGGCATTGATTTGCACTAAAGGTGGCGTTTGCTGATTTTATTTTTTTTTGGTGGAACTGAATTCCAAGCAAGTGCATACATAGATCTGTACTACCTTACCAAGGGTAAAAATGCTGTATAGGAATAATTTGATAATAAAACTTTTTCCAGAAAACAGTTTTCCATCGTATTTTCTTACAAAGACTAAGAGAACCTGAGTGGAAGGGACAGGACCTAACCTCTGGTGGGTCAAAAAGGCAAGAAGTGCACTCCTGCTTTTTGTGTCCCATTAACAGACAAACACACTTCAAAAACTTGTCCAGTTTTCATAAATGCATCTTGCAAACCAAGGCACAACCAGTCAATTTGAACACTTTGAGACACCAAACTGAATGTTTGCTTTCCAAAGGCCACAACCTCTATGACAAGAGAGATCTCAGAACGGTTTTAGGAAGGGTTAAAGTTCTGTTTGATAACAGGTCTCTAATATGGTCATTTCAGCAAGAATGAGAAGGTCCCACGTCTTGTTTAGATAAAGGCTTTACCAACTTGAAAGCAAATGATAAATAATGTTTGTGGTTATTGCACATTTAAATACAAGTCCAGATGAGATTTAGAGAAGAAAAAGGGTCAGGGAGAGAACTCCTGTTGCAGCAAACAGCAAAAGGGGGGGAGGGAGGGGACAAGGAAGAATGTTTCCCAGCCTAAAGCCTGCCTGTTGCCACCAGTCCACACCCTTATGCACTAGAAGCTGCTTTGCATTTTATGAGCCTCCTTCCTTAAAACTCCTCTTCTTAATACCTGGCTGGGTATCACACCAAGTGATACAGTGTTCTTCACATATAGTCACGAAGGAGAGGAATTACAAAGAGAAGGAAGAGTGACAAAAACCAAGCGTGTCAACACTGGGTGAGTCCAAATCCCAGATACGTGCGCTGCTTATCACTTGGTAATGCAACCCCGCAACACCACCAGCAAGGATGTGAGGTGCCACGCTGACTCATTTCAACACCTTGTCTTTTGCCAGTAGGCAGGACTGATTTGTTTTGTCTTCTGTTTAAAAAACAGGAAAAATATGAGGAGATGCTAGAAGTGTGAGCAACATAACCCACTCTCCACCATCTACAGATTTGCAGTACTTAGCCAAAATGACCTGTTCAAATACAGGCATGAAGAGGAAAGGCGGGGGCAGGGGGGTGTGTGTGTGTAGTTTTTGCACCGTGTGGGGGCAGTTACTGCACAGAACCAGGAAAGAATATAGCTATGTTTGGTTTACTTCAAAATCAAAATACATTTTTATGAAAAAAGCTTGTGGGAAAGATACCTGGACAGGTTGTTCACTCATAGAACATACGAGACTATAAAAGCACTGAGAAACACAGTGGTTGCTCTGCAAAGCCGCCCAGCGAGTAAAGAGCCCGTTTTCTCCCCCGGTCAGAAGACCAAACCTACAACCAATTGTTACCAAAAGAAATTTCTGTTGTGCTCTAACTCCTGAGAGTTATCACCTCACAAACACCCCAACAGGAGAGCACTCTTTGAACACTGCAGCTCTGCTTTTGGCCTCCCTTTGCCACCTGCTTTGTTACTTGGCACCTCTGACTATATTCGCAGACAACATACCATTTTGCTGCTCATGAAAAACAAAAACATGCAGATGAAATTGTATACACAGCATCTGCAACACAGCAGAAGAGACTGACAACACCACAGAGCTACTTCCCAGGATTTCAAGGCCAAGTGACGGTATTACAACCATAACTTCATTATTTTTCTAGGAACATTCTTTCGCTCCATCACAACCCATTTGGTCGCTGCCTGACAAATGCCCCCTCCCATGTATCAGAGAGAACTCGAATACATGGATGTCCTTGGTTTGAAGAAGAGTCAGACAAAGAAATCAGAGGAAAAGAACTAAAGCAAGCTGGGAAAAAGCTCAGCAGAGAAAAAAAGAAAACTAAGTTTTAAGAGGAAAACTTCAAAGATGAATGTGATGCACCCATTTTAGCATCAGCATATGCTCCTGAGAGAAGAGCAAAAGATTTCTGTACAGTAATACCTGGAAAAACAGCAAACATATGTCTCCATGTCCCCTCTGTGCAAAAGTGAGTGGGAAAAATTACAGCATCCCATTTCCCACGTGTACAACCATTTTAGCAGAAAAGAGCCACCTGGAAGATCAGTTACAAGAGAAAAAAAAAAAGGCAGCTGATGGTCTGGAGCAAAAACCTCATAACCAGCAAATGATTCTGAAATGGTCTGCTTTAGGATCTGTATGGTCAAGTTCTGCTCTTAACAAGAGTTGCCAACAAAAGCTCCTTTGCATTTCAAACACCGCTTTAGTTCCAAGCCCTCTGCAGCGGTTAAGAGTAGTATGAACCCAACAGCTCTATAATTTGCCTGCCATTGACCCCCTCAAGCCAACATTTTCTTTGAGAGGACAAGTCGTACTTTTCACTGTAACAGTACCTGAGCAGAAAGTCCAAATCAGAGGCTTGCACAGCAGCAGAAAAGACGAGTTAAGAAATCAGAAGGTTAACGTCATTTCCAAGAAGGGCAAAGCCCACGAATGCCTAAAGAGAGATGCAGTTGCTAAATCTACGAGACTTTCCAGTGTTACAAAAGATCTTAAAACCATTAAGGCAAAATGGACAAACAGGCCACAGGCACGGAAAGAATGAATCCTGCATTTGCTCTGGCGTGCATGTTTGTTGGGAATTACTGCCCAGGACAAGACAGGTCATGGCATAACAGCGCGTGCCAGGAAACAGCAGGTAGGACCTCCCCATCCAGTATAACCATCCTCTGTTGACATCTAAGGCATGAGGTTATGGTATCTGATGCAAGTGAATGTGACGGTCCTCAAGCACGGTTTAACCCAATAGACTCAGAGGACATTGCTGTACCCAAACTAAGTTAAGACAATTCACAAGAAAAAGGGTAAAGAAAGTGGTACAATCCTGTTGCAGACTGAAGCAACCCAAATACACACAGAGGCACCTTCCCTCCAATCTCACAATGGGCTTTTAACTGGCAGTATCGCCTGCCCATTCTTAACTTACTGCTGCATCATTTATTCCATTTTCTCTGTTTTGTGTCCCATTCACGGGCAGATTGAAGATATTCACCATGGCGTGGCACGGCATGGCATCGTCATGTTCTAGTGCCTCCCAAACAAAAATGTTATACACATTCAGTGGGGCAGAACGCACACACTATAACCCAGGTTCTGAAAAACGGCACTGGCAAGCTCTTTATATCACAGCTGGAAGGAAGAGTATTTACCCTGCTGGTCAAGTCTGTGTACTGCTTCTTCATTTAGCCTTGCACCATC
This sequence comes from Buceros rhinoceros silvestris, assembly GCF_000710305.1. NCBI lineage: Eukaryota > Metazoa > Chordata > Aves > Bucerotiformes > Bucerotidae > Buceros > Buceros rhinoceros. The sequence goes on from NW_010431928.1 coordinate 47,688, forward strand.
TTTATCACAAGAAGCCTTTGATCTTTGATCTAAGGTTTCTTACCACTACATGCATACGATCGTTGTTATTGTTTGAGAGGAGAGAAAACACGTAGGAACCATAGCCACGGACCATGAAAAATATTCCTGTGCTAAATACTAAAATGAAAAGAAAATGCAATTTCTCCATTCAGTTTTTACTTGTAAATTCCTTTAGTCAGTCCTGCAGCCTCAACAGGCGTAAACATCACTCTCCCTCTGTCAAGCAAATAGCAGTAACACAAAGATAATATGCAAAGCAGAGAAGCAGATTTTGAACTGTGAGTTAATAAACCTTCAAGCAGGCTGGTTTTTTTCTGCCTACAGTTGTGTTGCAAGCATGCCAAGAGTTAATTTACTAGCTCATAAACTGAGAAATCTTTCTTTAACACAAAACTTTCTTGCTCCAGCCTCAGCCAGACTAGACAGGTCTGATGTCCCTACTGATTACGCTGAACTTCCCAGCTTTCCTTTACCTCCTTTAGCTTTTTATAACAAGTTTACTCACACTGTTTTCTCTAGTTTAAACTAGCTCTCACCACGTTCCCCTCCCACTGCCCAAACCCTCGAACACCTTTCCCCTGCTCTATTACTAGACAATGCCTGCGTTCTGGTCAAGAGGCAAGCAAGGGGAAAGGGGAGAGTTGGCTTAGGGCAAACTGCTGTTCTGCAGCAAAGGAGCAAGGGAGACCTTAAGGACAGCAAAACCCTCTGTCAATGCAGTATGTCAAAAGCTATGTAGGCAAACTGCGCTAGTTCCTCTGTTGTGAGGTCTGTCTCTTGGGTCTGTTAGAGTGCTGCTCAAAAATGTATTCATAACAAGACTTCATATGGAGGGAGACAGCAGGATTTTATATTATACTGCCTAAGAGATAATTTGAACAAGTCAGAGTTATATGCAATTTATCTTGGGGTTAGTGAAGCTTCAAGACAGTAACAAATCTTAATACCTACCTTTTCCATAGCTGCGTAAAGCTAAATTTCTTACATGTGGCAGGTCTTAAATTTCCCTTATGAAGGTCTGTCTCTTGGGTCTGTTAGAGTGCTGCTCAAAAATGTATTCATAACAAGACTTCATATGGAGGGAGACAGCAGGATTTTATATTATACTGCCTAAGAGATAATTTGAACAAGTCAGAGTTATATGCAATTTATCTTGGGGTTAGTGAAGCTTCAAGACAGTAACAAATCTTAATACCTACCTTTTCCATAACTGCGTAAAGCTAGATTTCTTACATGTGGCAGGTCTGAATTTTCCCTTATGCTCAAATACAAAACTGGTGTTGGCAGTAGCAGAGACACATGTAGTACCTAAGTGCAGGACGTAGACCTTACTGTGATAACTAAATGTAGAGCACATTCCCCTTCCAGTAAATCAGTTTTGTAGACTTCAGGTAGGATAATCTCCCCTCTCAAAATGATTAACAACTAGGAATTCTCAGTATTACATTTTTAACATACTACATTTAATATGATACAAGAGCTGAAGAATTGTTTGAGATAGCTGGCAGTGTTGAGATTTCAGCGAGAACTGGAGGGATACAGTGAAGACTTGTATTCCTATGAGGGTCAAAGTGCCTTCGCTGTCATTAACTCATAGGGTTCACATTTTGAATAAAACCTGTAACCAAATAATACCATGAAAATTGTTCTTACTACCTTTTCTGGTGGCACAGAACCTCCTTCAAGGAACCTCTTCAGCAGACACCATGACACTGCTAGCCTGTGTGTACCTCCACTAGGAGAGGAAGGAAAACACAGAAATTAATCTTCTGCAAGAAGACCATCAGCAGACAACTGCTGTTCTCACTACAGTGACAACTGTTATTGAAACCAGAAATGATCACAATGGTGCTGGAAAACACACTCCCAACTCAGTCCATTTATTGTTGTAATTCAAGAGAATACCCACGCAAGGACCTCTGGGCTGGCTACTCATGAGAGCAAGAGATTCTCAAGGGCCTTACTGCAGATCTGCGATGCAGAAAAGTAAATTCACCTGCACACATATGCAAGCTGTAAGGTGAGAAACAACATCGCACTTAAGAGTAGGATTATGGTGCCACTCTTTGGCCCTATCATAGTCTCAGAAATTCCTTTAGCATTACACAATCTAGGGCATCCTGATTTAGAGACCCCGATGATTTGTTCCAGCTCTATTCCCTGCAAAACCTCTCGGAGACTGGTAAGCTGGTTGCATTCATTTCTTCTCGTACTAAAGATTTTCACAGAGGAAAAAGGCCCTCTCCTAAGTCATGCCTTATTACACTTGCTTTAACTAGGTCAGTTCATGAACTTTTTCCAAAACATTGTTTTACGATGACTGAAAAACTGGTCCAGACCCACCAGGGTGAGAGACCCCACAGGAGCAGATATTTTCTGGCGGCACTGCAAACCCTATAATCACTCAATTCATCTAATTCCAGGTCATAGCACCAGAAAGCACATTGTAGTTTGCATTTATAATGACACTCAATTTCTTGCTCATACTGTAATTGAGTTTCCTTCTACTTCACATTGTGAAGTGGAATTTCTTTTTAAGCTGAAAGAAGAGTTTTAATTTGAAGGTGCAAAATTTGAGGCCATACATGCAAACGAAATAAATAGGGAAATGCTCAATGCAAAGATATTTACCCCAGCACTTCTTTACCTAGCAGAAGCTCTGGGCTAACCATAATCACCACACAACATGACCTACAATTTTCTACCTGCCCGATGCTATCTTCAAAGCTCATTTGGCACCATTTAAATGCTCACAAGAGTACTAAGAATGCTATTTAGGAAACAAAGCTCCACCGGAATCAACTTTAGCTGGTCTGGTGCTGCTAAGCCCTTGCAGTGTTTTGCTAGGAATTTTGAGCAGTCAGAGTAACACAGTACGTTGCATTTAAGGACAAATGTGAAATATCTAGCAAAGCAGCAACCCCCCAAACAGTCTAGAACTAAGTCTTTTCTTTAACAATCTACTCCGAAACACCACTATGTTTTTCAACTACTGACACTTTAATTGGGAAGTGAACTGCAACACACAGTCATTCTTTCTGAAAAGCCTGGAAGACCGTTTTCTTCTGTCCTGTATTTCACAAAAATTTTAAGTAAAAATGTCAAACAAATGAGAGAAAACGTTGTCCTTTTTCTTGAAAAACAGAATCATAACAAGATCTGGTTTAAAATAGGCGGAAAAGATTAAAAAAAGTAAAAAAGCTAACAGATTTGTCTGCTGACTGAAATGAGTTTGAAAACCATGAAATCTCTCCCCTGCAAGTCAACAAACCCATGTGCTGTCACGGCACCTGAGGGCTACTCAACTTAATTGACCCTTTTTTAAATGCAGAGAAAAACAGTGGTTTTAGAACAACTGAGATACAAATAGCATGGCCTTGAAGCTTCACACACATCTCAACAACTGCCAAGCTCTGTTCCTCCAAAATTCACCCCAATAAAGAGGCTGTACCTGGCTCTTTTATGTACACTGTAGTGGAACCCCACTGTCAGGTTAATAACCATTTGGCCTAATCTCATTCCCATCTCAACGGGAAAATCAATAGGTACTTGAACCAGTCACCTACTGTCACCAAGAAAAAAAATGTCCTAGTAATCTTGACAATACAAATATTGGAAGTGATTGCATCATTTATTTTTCCAGCGTATGATTTCTTCAGTCATTCAGCACTGCTGTCCTGCTGTTCCAGCCCTACATAGTCTCCATACTTCTCTAGCTACCACTCTTGTAAAACTGGAAAACAGACAACTTTTGGGGCTATGCAACTGAGAAACTACAAGAAAAACCACATTGCTCTGTACAAGCCTAGCTGCTTCAGCAGAAATTCCTATGCTGTCGGTTTGCCAGGTCTGAGCCCTCTCAGGCTGCTTCACTGTCCGAGACCAGGCTTTCCAACGGAACAACTGCCGCCTGCACACATCACTTCCTACGCTGCTGCCATCAGCGCGGCTGCTGGCTGTATTTAGGCTGGGACATCAGCTTGCTTTTCAGCATCAGAATCTACTCCAGTTTCCTTGCACGGGTAGCGCTAATGCTTTCAGGGTCACAGCCCTCTGGAATCTCTGCTTGGCCTCACATGAAGCACCACTGTATTTTGTGAATGCAAGAAGATACCTGAAAATTGACAAGATCTGCCACAAATCTGCAGTTCGGTGGCAAAAAAAAATTTGCACAGTAGAGTTTTAAAAATCTTGCATGAGTACAATACCTACGCGTCTGTCTGGAACAAAGGATTTACAGGATCAGACTGCTACACAAATAATTGAATAAGAAGAAAATACACCATACCTATCTTTGTGAAAAAACCTGAACACTTAGAACAGTCCCTGGCTGAAGGAAAATCCACTGCCAAAGAAGAACTGATTTTCTAGATAAGAAACTTCTCTCTTTTTCTCAAGAATTTCTGACCTGGCTCCTCTTTTACCTAGATCCACTGGCCTTCTGTTGAGTCTGCATTGTGTGAGGCAGGCTGGTCTCAACCATACACTGGCCAACAGCATACTGAAAGACCCAACCCGGTACACATCCCTTCTGGCCTGAGACGGGGACAGGAAGAGGGGGCAGAGCTCACAGTCATGCCTTTGAAAAGGCTCCAATAACAGGTGTCCCTCAGCTATAAGATCTTTCTTTTAACTATGCAGGAAAACAAATTAGTTTTGTGAAACAAAAAACAAAACAAACACATGCTGGCATGTGTTGAACCCAAGTAGGGAGAATGTGGTGGTACCAGCAAGGAAGGAGGAGGGACTGAATGCACAGAGAAATCGTGCTCTCTTCTCTGTTGGTACCAGCAGATCCTCTCACCTCCATGTTCCACTGCTGCCCCAGGCTCCAACATCTCTTTCGTGCCTCCCTGCAGGCTGAGTCACCCTCAGAGGTGAGGTTCCAGCAGCACAGAAGAACAGAAGAACCCTTCACAGTTACAGCTCATAGACATGAAGACCATGCATTAAGTGGGGAAGTAAATGAGGCAAAATGGCTCAGTGTGTCAGAGGCTTGGGGAGAGATTACAGAGCATCAGTTTTATCACACCAAACTGATGCTAATAATTCACAGATTTTTAGAATGACAGAAAGGGGGACTCAAAAACTAAGATCTACAATATGAAGCTGAAAACCAGAACTGAAATGTGAACACATGGCAAGTGACATGAACAGCAGGGAGATAGGGAAAAATGAAGGAAAGTATGGAGAGAACTGAGTTATCCTTCTGAAAGTTCTCTGAAGGGTTCACTGCTCATGAAAGCACCATGAATATTATCACGTAAGAAAACTTACTTCTGGTAGAATTCCTGGCATACCTCACCTGGTCTCTAGGCCCGTTTTCCGGGCATTAAACCAGAAGCTCAAAGACTTCCCTGGCAGTCTGAGTGATGGGCAAAGCAAGGAGTGTGCATTTAAACAGGAACAGCCCTCAAGCATGAATCCTACACAGAGCATAGAGACCCACTTGGCAGAGTCGTGGCAGCATAAGGAGGGGGGCAAAAATGGACAGAGGGAGGAATGCAAAGGTGTGCTGAACGGATGGACTATGTGAAACAACTCAGCAATGTATCAGAAGTTCCGCACTAATAAAAAAGAGTATCTTGAGAAAGAGTAGATAAGATCCACAAGACCAATTGTAGGGGACTCCCCCAAAGCAGAACAACCAATAGCCTGAGGAAGCTGCCTTTGCTTTTCTTGGATGCAAAAGTGGTGCCAGAAGGTGAGGGAAGAGGAGAGTTAAAGTTCAGATGCCACTCGCAGCAGCTCTTTGCATCTGTTTGATTTTGAGTTTGATTCTGCTACTTGCCTACAGGGAGGGCTAGGAGGAGAAAGCAGCGGTGCAGAAGCAACCTCATGGAATGCTGTCGGCTGGCTCCATCTACCTAAAAACCAGTTCTGGAGAAGAGAGCATAAACCCATGATAATAGTGCAAACAACCCCAGCTCCAATCTTCCACCAAGGTTCAAGAGACTCCCAAAGCATAAACATGAACAGATTTACCCCAAATCACTTAACAGAAGCAGAGAAAGCAGCTACTTGTGTCCACTTCCCTGTTTAGATATGCAAGTCCTCAGGTGAGGTCAGAAACACAATGCTGCCACAGATAAAAAATGCTTTTTCATTTCAGGTGTTCAGGTCAGTCATTCTGGGAAACGTGTAGGGCTTTCTCGGTCTTAATTCCCTCCACTCCCTTGTCATGCTGGCAGCAGCACAGCCCTGTCTAGAACCAGTCTTGTCTTATCATTTTGGCTGAAATGAATTCTGCTTTAAATTCCCACGAGACTCAAGTCAGCTCTGCTAAATTAGGCTTGAATTGCTCTGTGTTTCTGCCTGGAATAGTCAGGTGTGAGCTACTTTAGTGGAAAGTTCATTACACCCTGAACAGGCAGTGTTCCCAAGACAAATCTCCTCCAGTTCCCAGCTGGCCAGCTGTAACAGAGCTTCCTTTACAGAATACACAGCAGGAGAGGTCAACTGGCGTGCAGAAGATCTGCCCCTTGCTCTCCCTCAGCACCACCCAATGAAGCACAAATAGTGGCCTCAAAGGGGAAGTAGACGCTTGGCTTCACAGCCTGCTGTTCAGATCACAGCTGGATCCAGTTTGCTTGCTGCTGAGCTTAAAACTCTGCCACAAGGTGAGTTTCTCCTTGAGTCCAAGATCTATACAACCCAGTCTCAAATTTCCTCCCAGGCCAGAAGGTGAATGTGTTGGGAAGAAAAACCCCATAAAAGAATAAAACCTTAAGGGAGTGATTGTGCTGTGTGAATACTTCCTTTCTGAGCTTAGCTAAGAGTTTTGGAATTGCAGTGTACTAAGAGAGGGTGGAGGAGCCAAGGTAAGCAAAGGATTTATAACACCACAAAGTCTTCCTTATTCTTAGGTACTGCTGACCTACAGAGCATAGGTAAATACACTCCAGGAAAACTCCTTAGGGTGGTAAATCATTGATGGGGGACATTTGTTGATGGATGTTACTATGGACCAAGTAACATCTACATCTTAAATTTAAATTATTTAGCCAGAAGAGAGTTCAAGGACTGTTTACCTAGTGTGCAGCACTGCTTTTGCTAGAAGAAAAATTAACTCTAGCTTCTCTGACAATACCAAAAAAACCTCTATAAATGAGGTCCTGACCTCATTTATAGCAAAATATATCAAAATTGCATGTAACTGGAGTAAATCCCACTTCACAGCAGCACATAATAAGAGAGTACTGTGTCTTTATAGTTCCAATTTCTAACTTCTGTAGAAGCGTTGCAATCTAAATCCAAACCACAAATACCCATTTTTTCCTCTGATCTCTTCCCTGGCATAATTTGTGAGCACGTTCATTAACTGGCCCTTTTCCCAAAAGCCGTTAGCCCAGGATCCACCTATAGCACTGCCATACAGCTCAGCCTGTGCATCCTGAAGAGCGTGCTGCTTCAGGCAAGCTGCTTTGGAAAACACCGGTCCTCACTCCTGCCAAAAAGCGACTGCCCTCAACATCCAGCATTACAAGAAGTCTTCACCTATACAGCACGTTGACTTCTTGTCAGCCACAACCCAGTCATCAGCTAGTACCTCCCCTAGCACAGGTGACAAAGGCCAGCCTGTCTGACCTACACACAATGGCTCTCCGCTGGATTTCAGTCAGAACTGGGCACCTGGAAATTACCGACTTTCTTAACGCTACGTTTTTCAGTTTATCTCTGATTGGCTTGGCAAATTCACTCCGATAAATAGGCTTATTAGTGGCTTTTCTCCCAACAAGATACCACGATCATACACTTGGTATGGCTTTGGAACTAAATTTATAGAGTTTGCTCTGCTGCTCAAAGGTGTCGGAGTGATGGGCTGCAGATTTCTCACAGAGAACAGTGCACATTTCCTGCTATTTTTGGCTTTCATTTACCGGAATTTACACTGGCTGACAGAAGGGTGAGGGGGAGATTGGGAATCAATGCCTGTTGCTTTTGATAGATATAATTGGATTTTCCAGGTCTCTCTTCTTCAGGGTCTAAAACTTCCAGTCAGTTAAAGGTAAGAAGGAAACCAAAATCCCTCTTCCTCAGTTCAAGTTTCTTCCAGTTCTTCTAATAACTGGACTCAACACTTGACTGACTTTAAGGCATAAATTCACCTTGGTTTTTTGTTCAATTAAAAATATTTTCAGCAACAAAAAAGATGCATAAAACCAAGTATTGCAATTTTGAAAATGTTTGTGAATTTATCCAAGATCAACATACCACTGGGTGTTGTATAGAAAAAATGATTGTTTTACAGCCCCCCCTTTTTTTTTTTAAGAGGTTCCTTGAAGAAGAAAGGTTCATCCATAGGTTTTGCAAGATTAACTGAATTTTTATATGCAGTTTTAATACATTTCTCATTGTGCTCCATATATACAAGTAATTAGCACAGCAAATCAGCAGGACTGCTGATTCAAGAGGAATGTGAAAGATGGGACAGGGACCATCCCATGGAGACATGACTCATCTGGGGAGTTATAAAGTTATTTTTAGAAGCTCTAAGTTGAGATAAACTACTAAGGACGTGTTAATTGAATACTTCAACAATTCCAGAAATAAAACTACTGAGTTAAAGATGAACCAACCTGGGGCTGCGGCTTGTCCTTCTGCCCGTTTCTGTGACTCACCATACAAGCCCAGTGTCTGCAAGAATCAAGGCTTCCTTCGGCAAAGCAATTAAGCGTGTTCCTGGCTTCTAACTGATTCACTGATGAACCAGCTCAGTAAGACTATTCTTTTGTCATGGAAATGAGGCATTTAATATTTCAGGTTTCTGGAAACAACCCAACAAATTAAGTTTTTCATCATGGAATAAACCAACAAGCATAAAGATGGCCTCCAACACTCAGTACCAGGCAACCTCGTTGATTTGCCAACATAGACGTTTCCCTGTTTCTTTGGAAGGATAAGCCACAGTTTTATTCTTGTTGCCCCGTGGCGAATGACTCCTTTTACCTGCGGTAGAAACGCAATACGCTTGTGGATAGGTGCTGGGGACCCAAAGAAAGCGTAAGTATTAATTTCATTCAGGTCAGGGGCTCACCTTCTGTGGATGGAACTTCCAAAAGCAAGATTCTTTGTTTGCCGTATGTTTTGGATTTCACTCTGGTAAGCGACACTTTCGAATCTTCCCACTCCCCCAGTTTAGCTGTGAAGAGAAGAGAAAAAGTAGCTGATAAAAGAAGATCGAATGTAGTTCTTGTACTTCTGCAGTACACACAGCGTCACCTACGACTCCAGTACTTCACGGGCAATGGCAAGATATGGACAAGCATTTTCTTCTTTGCCCAGTTTTAGTTCTTTAGTTCTGGAAATAAAGTTTTCCCATTTTGATTACAAATGAAAAGCCGTCTTCTTTACTTCACGGTTTTATTCCTCCCCTGAGAGCACAACCGATATGATATCCTCTCATCTCATGTTTGAGAACAAGATTATAGAAAGATCTGCTTCAGGCTACCTACACCCAGGAACTTTGGAGTGAAATGCTGAGCTAAGAATCCAGAACAAAAGTCATCTTTAACTTCCAGCCTTCACTTAGGTGTGGGTATTTCTTTAGCTACAAATGGAAATAAAAGCACCTCCAATACAGAGATTCACAAATTTACATACGTGTGACTGAGCAATACATAAAGTCCTCTCTCACTCTGAGCTGTGATGCCTAGAGGTCCTGGTTCCGGAGCAAAGTCTTCACCTGGCCATTCTGATCTGCCGATTCAATTTCACCCGCACCACACAGAAGTGTAGGTCAGGGTCCGAGGGCAGGAGGCCGCTAAGAGCTATGGCACTGAACTGAAGATGTCTCAGCAATGTAAAGGTAATCCACAGCTGAAAACCAGCCCAAAGTCTGGGTGCATTTTAGCTGAGTGAGTACAGTGATTCAGGACCATCTCCAAATAATGATCTGCCTCTCATCCTAGAGGTCAGTCAGCCAAGTTACATCGACGCGTACACTTTTTGTCAATGCAAGAACTAGGTACAACGCGGTGCAAACCTCTTCTGTTGTGGGATAAGCTGGCTCGTAATACGCTGCACTTGCTATGGCCTAGGAGAACTCAGTGGATAGCCACGATGGTGATGTTCATCAGGGGCAACTTGACAGGTTTCGTTATCATGCCTGCATTCAAGGACTGAGTGTGAAGACCTCCACAGAACCCTCCAGCAGATCGGGGCTGTTGGCACATTTCATTGTGTGGACACAGTAATGAAGTCCTCATTGGATATTTTCTTCAGATGGACATCTTCACTGGACTTTCCTTTAAACAGCACTTAAAAGCACTGTATGTGTAAGAGGCAAGGATTAACCAGATAATGAGCACAGCCCAGGGTGGCCTCAGCAAACACCATGAGGATCATTATCTGGTTTTGTTAACGTACTGACAGCCTTGACAGCAATTCTCCACTGGAAAACAGAATCAGCAGAAACCACCCAGTTCATTTCAGAACTCAGAGCCACACACAGCCATAAACCAAAGAGGTTCCTTCGCAGGGAGCTCAATCATACCTTCCTTCTCACAGCCACAGCAGCCTTTGATGCTCTCCAAAAGAAGCTGAACTTTACTTTGAACGTTGAAAAGGGCCTTTTTAAATTTTCTGTTACGAGAGACATAAATCAAAGCAACCGAAGAAAAACCAACAGCCCTGTGACCCTTCTCCAAATTCCAAATTAAGTGACCCTGCACTCGATCACTCTTATCAGCAGTCTCAGGAAAATGGCACCCTTCTGTATGTGAGGGGACTTCACAGCTACTCCTGACAGCACTGGACTCCCAGAAGATTCCACAGACCACTAGAAAAAAAAAGCTATCAACAGTAAATACTTCAGAAGTAGAACAAAAACAATGGTTGCACCACTCCTCTTTTTATTTTTTCTTTCCTTTCCAAGGATCTATTAACAAAGCATGAAAAGGAACACTGTGTGAAACTCTGGTCTTTTGATTGATATCCTTTGCTTTGGTGGGAAAAAAAGACCCAAAACCTTTTGGAACTCAAAACTGTTTACTTGTAACTGAAGTGTAATTGTTATGAAAACCACTGTGGGGAAAAAAAGAAAACTTCCAGGAAAATTCCGTACGTGTATCTCTGTGTATCTCTATCTAAAACAAAAAACGTTTAAATTGGAAAAATGTTACAATGAAAAATTTCACAAATTTTATTTACTGCTGCCTTCCGCCCCACCTTTTGTAAATGAAACGTGGAACCAGAAGCCACAGAGATAACTTTATCACCTGCCTGGGTACCACGTTTCCCTGTGGATATTAGAGACAGCTTACCTCCATGCAGTACTGCTATAAACCTTTCTGCTGAGAACCTAGAAAAGAAAGCCATGAGGAGAGCAGTGACAGCTTTTTCACTATTCTGTTCTAGAACAGGTCATCACAGAAAGTGACCTACAGGTGTTTTGTAGGTATATTTTGCTTCCTAAAGACCTCCCATCTTCTGAAAATCCCTTCAAAGTGTCAGCAAGTACCTAAATTCTCCCAAGGTGAAGTTGCAAAGGAACAAAAACAAATCTTTTGGTTTTGGATGCAAGCTCAGGAAATGTGGAACCACTGAAACAAATAGATGAGGGCAAGAGACTCTGCAGTTCCTCTGGATCCACCAGAGACACCAGGTTAGTGGAAGGAAACATGACAGCTTCTGTCCTGGCTCCTGGGCACTGAAGTCTCACTCCCTTAACACTGTGGTTATGCAAAGGCAGAAGGAGTTAACACAGATTTGTGTCTAGGACCCAGGGTTCAGCGATTCGGTAAATATTGCAGTGAGAAGATAATAGGCTTTGCTGTTGGAAACAGTTGGCTGAAGCCAACCGGTGGCAGTTGCCAAGGTACCGTGCTGGCTCACAGCCAAGGAATTTTACGTTGCTGTACTTCATGTGGAGCTAAGGAATACTGCCCAGAAAGAGTCGGAGCAGGTGCTCTGATTCTGCTCCTGTTCCACAGAAGCAAAGCCCATTTCACACCCAGGCTCTCCTGGCATCATACAGGCCGAAAGAGTACGAATGGTAGGAAGGATATTTTCAGTTTAAAGATCAGGCTCCTGGAGCACTGGACACTGGCAGGCGCGCTGATCCCCGCAGTCACCACCACAGGCAATAGTTTAAGTGTACTCTTTGCTAAAACTCACATCTCTAGAGACCTTCAAGGTCTCTGCCAGCCAATCTTGCGGAGACCATCTCAAGGATACCGAAAACATGCACAGGCAATGCAGCGAATGCTGGGCAAGGCTTAGATGTACGGCTCTATACTTGAAAAACCCTTGCAAATATCCTTCATATCAGAGACCACAAAGGCTATACAATGTGTATTGCTAAGTAGGGGCTCTTATGCCACCCATGGTCTCAAATGTTTTCTGCTTCACTGACTTAATGAAATTATAGAACTAGTAAACAACGTCAAGAATCTCAGCTTCCTTCTCAAACCTACTAATTACTGATAATCCAAGGCAAGTATGAAAGTATGTGAACCAGGTTAAGCAAACAGAATATGGATTATTTGTTACATATTTGACCAAGTATGTATCTAACTGAATGATTATCCATTCTGATACTTCAGGTACTGCAACTCTGTCCATAGACACACACTCTCTCCCGTAATCCACCTTTAGCCACTGCCAAGGATAAGCTAGGTGCCTCAAGGAAATGAGCTTGGTGGCTATGTCACTTTGCAGAAGATTAAATCCTTCTGCTTCTCTCTCTTCCATCCTCTGAGCAATGCAGCTCCTCCTTATCTCCAGCAGCAGAGCTTCGTCCCTCTTTGTGACCCAAGAATCCAGCAGCTCAGAAGAGGGCTGAGCTCCCCACGCTTGTCTGATGTTTGATGTCTGTTACAGAAATTCAAAACAAAAGCAGAGTGCAAACTCAGTGGACAGCATTAAGGAACTGCTATGCCACCACTAAGGCAGCTTAGTCCCCTGGGCAAAAAGCTAGAACAGGATTGTCTGCCAGCCCCACACACTGACTCAGTGACTCTAGAGAGTGTGGCAAGCTGCGTAGTGCACACTGATAGCATGTGCAGGCCTTTGCAAAGCTCACTCAATTGCAAAATAATGCACATGATCCAACCATAATTACATCAAAACCACACCATTAACAAATTCAAACTCCAAGCATCACGAGCTCAAAATTCAGCAACAGCTTGAGGGAAACATTCAGTTCAGAAGACATCCTGCTAACTCTGTTTATTTATGCTGTGAACCAGTACACATGAAAAGAACCAGCCACCTTAATCTCTTGCTGGTAAACTGCTCCCTAAGATCACAGATCTTGGCTGTATTACAACCTTTTCCCTGAAACCTTTTGCGATGAACAGAAAAGCTCTAAGAAATTAATTCCTAAGAAACAAAACCTTCTGTTTGTCTATCTGCTGAAAGAAGTCAACACATCTACAGGTGTGAATTATTCCGGCGCTTTGGTCTGCTTATTGACCTTCTGGTGACCTCTTAATGACCTGCAGCTCAACAGCAAGTGGTGCCTGCACTTTACCAAGGCACCAAGGATGACAGACAACTTCTCTCCCCTCAATTTCTAATCTTACATCCTACCCACTACAGGGAAACAGAACCTGCAATACAGACTAAGGGTTGTTACCTGGATTAACAGGGTCTGAAGGCTGCTGCAGATTCACCAAAGCTTGTTTGATCTCACAGAGAATCTTGGCAAGGGGGGAAGCTGCTATGAGACCCTCCACCTCCAACTCGGTCAGATAAGCCAACTGGAGATCCAAACCTGAAAAAAACAGGGGGGCACTTTAAAACCTAAAGGCCTAAAGAGGCTCTTCATGCTGCCACAAGGAAATACTGAGCAGAGAAAATGCCTACCCAGAGGCGGTGAGGATCACGGAACTGATGTGACAGAATTTTCCTACCTCCCTATATTAGCATTTCACTGGTATAATGACACCCAATCTACTCCATACAGGTGGTTGCTTAATATTTAAGTGTAAAGGGTCTGTGGGGACGAGAACTCCTTGACTTCCCTGTTAGAGAGGAGTGGAGGAAGCAGAAGTAGCTTTCTTGAACTAGAGAAATATCAACTGTCCACCTCAGCACAAAAAAAAAAAAAAATTCAAGATACAGCATAAAAGGGAAAATATTTGCTCTTTTAGCAAACATAGACGCCCGCTCTTAACCTAGACTTCAGCGAATCAGACTGCAGTCTCTGAAGAGCATCTGTGGCACTGTTCTTACCATGTTCTTCACGTCCAGGCAAGCTGAAAAAAGCATCATTCCAACTGAAGAGCTCACATTGCTGAGGCAGCTCAAGATCCTGGGGAATAAAAAGGGCCCAGGAGTTAAAGAAATGGGCAAGTGGAAAAACTAGCAGAAAGGTTAGAGATGGCCCAGCAACAGACACCTGAAACTCACCTGCCCTTCCACTACTTCGGATTTACTTTTTCTGGCCAGGCTGTCCAGCGAGGGTGCAACTGCCTCTGCACCCTGTCCTTGGACCTTCTGCTGCATCTCTCGTTTCACAGCTATATTCTTGTGCGCAGCGTTCCCAAGCAGCGTTTCCAAGGCTTTCATTAACTCTGTTGCCTCTTGCCATGCAGCACCTAATGAACCCACACAAAGACAGGTTGTCAGCTCCACAGAACTACAGCAACACCAGAGGACACACTCTCGGGGGATCTCTGCTCACACGTGTGAGCCATGCCTTTCTGAGCCGGTCCACTGATGCTACCTTTACACGCCCTGTACCCTGGTTCTCTCACCTGCTTGGAAGTTGTTGCTACAGTGTTCATCACATTGTTCAACACCCACTGTTGCCCAGATGTTGTCCACAGGTTTTTGCCCACAAACCCTTTGCCTGGCAAAGATTTTCAAGTCTTCAGAGTCCAGTGCTTGCACCATGTCCTGTTTACAGAAGGCAGCAGAATTATATTTGGAAAGACTCACAACCCCCCCATTCCACATTCTGCCTCTCATACTAAAACAGAGATTAGCCTTAACTATTTCATGGCAAAATAAGGTACTGTAAGACCTATCTTTCAGTGAACAGCCACTTCAGGGGAACCATTTATCTTACAAATTCCACAGCTCCCAGTCTCCCTTCCCTCAAATTGTGTCCTCACACTGACCACAAGACTTTGAATCCGCTGGCTGACTCCGTTGTAAAACACCAACACATCCATCCTGTGCTTCGCCAGCTGCGATGCCAGGTGCAAATTCTGATCCTCCAGCTTATCGTATAGGGTGCGAACACTGAAATCCTCCAGAACCCTCAGTGCAGGATGCTCTTCTGAAACATAAGGTAAGTCTCACCCTTAACCACCGGCCACAAATCTATTCTAATTTATTACCCAGAAAGGGCACTGCCTCTCCACAGGAGGCAACAGCGTTTTGTGGACTGTGAAGAAGGAAAATGGATGAAGCAAGAGTTGCAAGGGAAGGTCTCATTCCTCAGAGAGGGGAGGATGAAGAGCTTTACTGCCAAAGCCTGACTTGCCCAGTACACTGTCAGGGTGCTGCTGCTCTGTAAGCGGCTCTAAGCGTCACCAGAGGGTGCCATCTGCAGGGCTCCGGACAGGCTGCACCCTGTGAACACCCCGAAATCACCAAGGTGAGGTCACTGCAGAGGGCAGACAACACTCGTAAGTCATGTGCCTTCGGGAATAGAACAACCAACAGGGGAACCCAAAGAAACTGTTTTAAAGATCTTCATCTTCTACCCTAGTCATTTGAACCTGCTGTTGTTTTAAAGGACTTTACACGGCTGGCCACTTACCCTCCTAACTCCTAAGGCAGAAAACACTAACCCATTCCAGTGACAGGAGGCTACACTCGCCAAACACAGAGATCAGATGAACCTGGAAGGAGAGCATGTGGTTTGTGTGTGTAAATGTGCACGAACATGTGAGCGGCACAGCAGCCAAAGTGCCTGTGTGACCTCGTGTGTGTGTAGATTTCTGGGTGAGCAGGTATGAAAATACTTACACTGGGGGAGTTAACAGAAGGCAACAGAATGGGGAGTGGGAAGAAGCCAATGGGAGAACACCTGGGGCTGGTGCAACACTTTACCTGCATTATGTGCAGCTCCTTTCTCTCTGAAGCCAGCATCTTCTCCAGAATTATGAGGACCAACCGTCTGATAGAACTGAAGGCTAGAGAGAATGAGAGAGGAGGGTGAAGAGGATCATCTTCTCAGTAAAATCAGTACCACCAGCCTAGTTCAAGGATAGGTTTCTTGTCTAGGTTTTGAAGTCAAAACATGCAGGGGAAGCCTATGACGCTACTCTGTGCAGGAAATACAACAGAGCTGTTGTACTACACTGGAACAGAGCTGGAATACTGCTGGGGAACTTCTGGGTAATGCCAAGAAACTCCCTGTGCAGCCAGAGGCTCAGTGGACTGTAAAGCTGGTGAAAAGTCCAGCATCAGGGACTGAGAGAGTCAGTAACTGCAACAGGACCTGCTTTTGTACTCTCAAGGTCTGAGCTCCTGCTATCTACCGTGCAAAGGTGGTTTACCTGTCTTTATGGAGGATGTACTCTGGTGGGATGTGTGGCTCGCCCAGGCTCCTCCATCGTGGCTTCCAGCTCTTCAGGGGGCTAATGCTGGGGACAGCAGGATGAAGAACTATCGCCAGGGTTGTCAGCACCACAATTAGGAAGCCCAGAATGAAGAGGATCACTGAGGAAGCCAAGAGGAATGACAAGAAGTGAGAAACACAGGAAACAGTGTGTATCAATAGCAGTCCTCCTTCTACACTTCACTGAACGCTCTCCCTCCCACACAAACCCAACATTTAGCAACTTCCATATTCATTACACAGGCTTCTGCTTCTCCGCTTGCTGATGCCCTTTGGCAAGGAGGCAAAACATTCTCAGCACTGGTAAGCTGAAGGTGACAGAACCAAGGTTCACACTTCCAAGACACACTTCCATTTCTACTGCTTTACTGTCCTCTCACTGATGGAAAGTGCACAGCACTGTTAAGTATGGCTTTGAGGAAAGACCTTAGCTACCCCTGTGTTTAGAGAACCTTTCAATTATGCTTTTAATATCTGTTTAGTTTATTGTGGAAACACACTGGCACTTTCTGCTTTCGAGCCAAGGAAAACAAACCCCTCAATTACTTGAATTTTTCAAGCAGGGTGTGGGAAGAAACAGAACTGCTCCTTCACTCTCTCCCTCTTTCAGCTTCTACACAGGCAGTTTTTTGCCAGAGAGCAGTGAACTTTTGGAAGGGAAGCTCCACAGGAGAAAGGAACTAAAGCTGACAAAGCCAGTGATTTGATGGTATTTCCAGAAAAACGCTTATTTAAACACACACGAAGAGGTGCAAGAACGGTCATGGCTAAGCGTCAAGGTTCAAGGCAGGTATTACAGCATTGTGGCTGTACCTGTGATAGCAGCCCAGTTAGGAGCCAAGTTCAGATCACGTTTCTTCAAAACCCTGTGTCTGGCCAGCTGGAACAGAGAAGAGGGCTGGAAGGACGCACCTCTGGGGTCACAACCCACATTTGCTTCATTCACGGTCACAATCAGGAAGTGTTCCTGAATGGTCCTGTCCCTGAAAACGAATGTCCCAGACTCCAGGAAAACGTGGGCAAACCTAAAAGGGAGAAGAAAGGCAGGCATTGGTTGGTTCAAGCTCCCTTTAGCCTCCAGATTTGATGATGGTTAATACATGAACTTGAACACACCAGACCTGGCGTTTTCACACGCTGCTCCACTGCCAAGGACCTACCGATTTTGTGAAAGACTCACTCTCAAGTCCTGCCTACAACACATGCACAGTTAATCACACCAGATATTACCAGGAGATGTTGAGGTGAGTCTCCTGGATGAGGTGGTCAAGCCTTCGGAAGGGTCCAAAATCCCAGCCTGGGTTGCTGTTATATAGATGCTGCTTCTGATAAACAGGGTAATGGCTGGATGCACGATCTGGGAACAGTTCAACACAGCGTCAGCAACCTTGACCCGCTTCAGTTAGGATAGCTGACACTGGTCTGGCTAAGAACCACATGCCTGCCTTTCTTTTATAGGGCCACGCAGTGCTGACTCTTCAATTGAGGTATGCATTACTACCCAGCAAAGACTTACGCTTTCTAAGGGAGGACAAATTTTATCTCTGTTCTACAGAAAACCACTCAAAAAGTAAAAAACACCAGTTCAGAAAGTAAAAACTACCAGGTAAGACACTAGCAGAGCCTGGACTAAAGCTCCGGAATGCCCTGAAGGCAAGAGAGACAGGGAGGTGAAGAAATGTGCTCATACATGCAGCACTACCACATGTGGAGTCATTGCTCTCAGCAGGTCTGGACACACGTATCTGCAAAGAGCACACAGACCCAGCAACACTCACTGTGGGAATTGATGCTAAGCTGGAAAAGGATTGTGTCTCCTCCTTCCAAACACACTACTGGGTTAGGAATGAGGGGCGAGGCATGGTTATCTGCAGAGGAAGTCCTCTGGACTCGACGACCTTTCTGCAGTACCTGATCTGATGAAAAATCTCCTGCCATGTGCAACAGAACAAACCAGATTGAATTGTGTAAAAAGAGCAGCACGTGAGAACATCTAACCCTTAGCAATGAAAAACTAATTTTTATCTATGGGCAATTACAGCTCACAAAGCCAAATTATGCTCTCAGTCACACAACCATAAATGAGGAGCAACTGGAATCAGGAGCCAGCACACACTTGCCAACAGATCTGCCTCTGAACTGAGTTTCCTTCTAGTTCCTTGGAAGGCCAAAATCATCCTACAATCTTTATTTGACCTGTTCACAGGGAGCAACAGTGGCATGCAGCCAGTGCAGCTCCCCTTTGCCTAATCCCAGATACAAAGAGATCTCTCACTACTTGTAAATAGTTTGAAGTGTCCAATAATAAATCCTCTCTGTGCCAACTTGCTGTCCACTTGCTGTGACAACTTGAAAGGAAATAATGGCTTTGTCTGGCTAGAACTTAAGTTCGCTCTCAGGGGCTCTCAAGACTTACTCATGAGAAATGCATCCAGAGCATCTGTGCTGGAGACAATGAAACCCAGCACTCCACCGGGACTGAACAGAACCAAATGCACCCGCTGGCTTTTCTGCACATGTTCGTCTGGGCCCAAAACGTTTGTCACTTCCTATTAAAAGGAGAGGGGAACACTGATCACTGATAAAATCAACTCTGGACTCAGACCATGGTTTGTGATCCACTGTACCTTCAGCTGTACAAGATTGCTCCAGTGAGGATTGTTCCCCGCCATTCAAGAACTGTCATTTCTTATTAACGCACCAACCTGCTGCCTGCCCAGTGCTCCGGGTAACGAAACATACTGACTCTCTCCTCTGCTCACCGCTCTGTAACCTTCTGTAACCTCAGACCCTAGGAGCCTGTTACCCAGCTGTAATCTCTGAGGGCTCTCTCCCGACTTGCACACTGAGGAAGCATTCCCCACTCCACGCTTACCCTCACTTCTCCTTCAGTCGTCCTCAGAAGCAGCTCTCTATTGATGCCAAATTCCAAGGAGATCAGTGGGGCTCTCAGCAAGCACAGCTGGTCACAGAGCTCCTCAGCAGAGACATACTGCTTGCAGTGACATCTGGAAAAGACAAAAGGTCACGGTCACTTATGATCCCTGAGCAAACAGCTACAACATACTGATGGTCAGTCTAGCCCCAGCATCTTACACAATGAGTGGGCCTCCTCTATGTCCATGAGCTGGTGAATCCACGCAAGCACACAAAAATCACTAGGTGATGTTGAAAACACAAGCATCCTCTCCAGGTAAAGGAATGAGGCCAGTGAATGCGGAGTATTTCCACAGAACGGAACTCCAGCAATGGCAAGCGCCTCAAAAACACCTTCCACAGTCCTGCCCTGGAATGATCTTGTGGGATCAGCACCTCAGCCCATCAGAACTAATTGTGTGAGAGGCTGGCCTGAGACTTACATGCCCAGCTCTGCGTTCATCTCTCCACCTGCAGGTCCACAAGAAGGAGAGCAGTCGTATTGCTCAGGAGAAATACACTGGCGCGTAGATGCTAGACGGACCTCTCCAGCAGCACAGAGCTCATCCACCTGCAAGAATAACATTCACCCTATGTGTGTGAAACCAGACAGGCTGTAGCACTTCAGCCAAGATGCAGCATCCCTAAAATTCTCTTGCTTGCCCTCCCACTGCTGACGTTCAACATAAAGGTAATCCAACAAGGGCCCTTAAAAGACAACCTGGAAAGCATGGGAGAAAGACAACAATTCCACTTTCCATCCAAATTCCTCAAGCAGACCTGATAAAGAATTCCACAGTTACAATACGAAGACTTAAATTCCTGCATCTGTCATCTCTGAGACACTGCGCTGCTCCCCACTGCCCTACCATGAAGTATCCTTTGCCTCGATCCCTGACAAATTTAGCCTCACAAGATTCCGGTAAAGCATACAAGTGCCATTATCCTACAAGAAAGGGTCAAGGTTATTAAACAAAACAGCTAAAGAACTTGCTTGTGTCTGCAGCAGCCCAGAGAATTGAACTCACACTCCTGAGACAGGGCCTAAAGCCCTGTCTCCCTCTCCTGCACATGAAACAACTTTGTTTCGAAGCCAAAATTTTACCTGAGGTCGGCAGTCCTGATCGCTGTTGCTGTCAGGGTCTTTCTTGCCTCTCTCATCATAATAAACGTAACCAGCCTGGCAGATACAGGAGGCATCTGACTGCTGGAAAGCGCG
>NW_010431928.1:68465-75821 GCF_000710305.1 Buceros rhinoceros silvestris
CAGGTACAGCTGGTGGCACCTTGGAGCAGAGGGTGGATTTAATGTGGTATCAGGGTAGGGAACATAGTTCATAAAAACTGTGCACACTGAAAAGAAGCAGTTCCTGTGTGGAATGCTCTGACCCAATCACCCTGCTTGTTTTAGCAGCACTCCTGAAGCCTCTGCTCCACTAGCACGGCAGAGCTGAGCCAACAGGAAAGCCAGCGGGAGCCAGCCTGCCTTTTGCTCCACCAACACAATCATTAGACCATTCCCTGGAGTGTCCATTTACCAAGAGATGCATAAGGACCCAGCTGGTCGTTTGCAGCAGCAGCATTTTGACAAGCACTCCGCTAATTTGTCCATTAAGCCACTGGATAGGGTAAGGACCCAGTCACTCAGGGCTGCCAAGCCCCTTTCTTGTGCCTCAACACTCTCAAATCCAGTGGATTTGAAATGCTGGTGCAGTACTGCAGAGCCCACTGGGTAAGGCATATGGGCCCCCCTCTGGCCTTACCCACCTTCCTGCCAGTTTTCCAGTCTTTTCCCTGTTTCATGGCCCGAGCTGGACATGGCTCGGTGCCCAGTTTTGGCTCAAAAGCACACCTACACTTAATGCAAGCTCCCCAGTTCAGGGCAAAGGCACTCTTGGTGAAACTCCACTGCTTTCAGAGAATTAGCATTGCTGCTCATCTTTTCCTTCCTTTGAAGGAGATCAAATTCCCTTGGCTAACAGAGTGTAAGATGACAAAAGACAGCTTTGAAAATGGAATCCTCCTTCTGGGTGGGCCAGAGGAAGAGCAGTCATTCATTGATGGCACAGGATCAGGAGGATCCCAGGGCTTGCTGTCGATCGTGAAACCGTGTGGGAATCACATTTCTAGGTGATTTCCTTTTTTGTCTTTCTCTTAACAGAGGTGAAACATTCACTATCACACAGCAACTCACCAGGCTGAGAGGAAGAAGAGCTGCCACAGGGGAAACAGGCAACCTGAGCAGGAAGGTGATTGAAGGTGCCAGCAGGACAGGGCTGGCAATCCTCTATATGGTTCGCAAAGCTGCTGCTCCCATGGGTCCCCGGGGGACAGGGCAGAGGGGCAGATGCCAGGGGAGGGCAGTAATGGCCACTGGGGCAAGGCTGCTTGTGGTAACTCTCGCTGCCTAGAGAAAGTGGTAGGACATCTCAGACACAGACACTGCTAAAGGACCCAAGCAAGTGTGAAGAGATAGGCAGAGACCACTTATTTATTCCAGTTACATATATATGTAGATACACCTAGGTGTACGCATATACGTGCCAACAACTATATATATACACACACGCACGTATGTGTATATGCAAAGTTAATCAACACTGGACATTCTTCAATTTAATTTATACTTAAATACAAATCTTGATGTCTTTGACCCAGCTATTTCACCAGACAAATCCAGTAGCAAGAGCAGGTAGCGGTGATCTCCTCCATGCTGTATAGCAGGAGCTAACACGTCAGTGCTTTCAAGCACTTGTAGAGCTATTCCACCCGCATCCTAACCCTGCAGGCTGCAAGCAGCAGTGGCTGTCTCACAGCAAGCTTTGAACACCTAAGTTCACTCTTCTGGTAATACCGTAACTCTGGGCCTCTCAGCCACAAAGTTAGAGAAAAGAGGGCTCACAAAGGCCTGAGAGGTCACGCTCTGAAAGACAGGACGCTGATATCCACACTGCTCTTGGTTCCTTTCTCTAAACTCTCATAAACGCTCCATAAACTCTGTGACAGCCCACACCAGGGATTTGTAACCGCAGAGGATTAACAGCTTTGCTCACAGAAGAGAAAACTTTCTGGTTACAACTGCAGCTGCTACTTCTTGCCCCGCTCCTCCATGGCAGCTCCAGTTACCTTGTGGGCAGATGAAGCCTGCTGGGCAGGGCTGACAGGGTGCCGTGATGAGAGGGTCACTACGGTAAGTGCCTGCATCGCAGATTCTGCAGAATTTCTCAAATGAATCCCTTGGACTGGGCAAGCTGAGGGCCATGTACCCTCCCTCGCAAGGCAGTGGATGGGCACTGCCTGCGGGACAGTAGTAGGGAAACACACACCTGGAGGCAAAAGGGAAGAAAGTCTCTGAAAATGTTTTCACTTCTGGATTCAATGGCCAGTGCAAACTGAAGGCAAAACTAAAAATGGTTGTCAACTGCTTCCAGGCTCAAGCTAACTAGCAGAAATCATAAATCACCCTCTTCAGACTCGGCAGTCACCACATCCGTACCTGCAATTACAGGGGCACCTTTGCTTTTGCACATTGCACAAAGACTGTGGTTTAAGCCTTAACTCAGGTTTTATCACCGGCACATTTCATAATATTCAGGGTGTTTAGACATTCAAAGCTGGCTGCACCAAACACACCGGGTACTCACAGCTGCTCGGGGCTATTGTACGTCGAGGATCCTTCAGGACAGTAATACCCAGCAGGGCACACGGACGGGATGGCTGAGTGAGCACCACAGTAAAAGCCAGGCCTGCAAGGCTTTGGATTTACTGAACCTGGTAGAAAAAAGGGGGAAACCATGTTCAATGATGAGACATTCCCAGAACAGGAGAGTGTGTGCTGGGGAAGCAGGGAGTAAGGTGGCTTTATTGAACATGACTGTCTCTCAACACTGCCCTTCTCCTGTTGCTCACAAAAGGGCTCAGATCAGTTTGCTTTTTAACATGAAATGCTAATGCTTGAATCTCTAGCCCTGGATGATGAAAGATAACTGCTCCTCTTCTAGGCCCAGACCGCTTCCTTCGGGAACCTCAGCTAAATGAGGACAGGAAAGGAGAGCTAGGAAACAGGAGATGGGAATTCAAAGGCCATAAGCCAGGAAAAAGGTAATAAATCCACTTCTAAAGCTACTCCATCAGTAACCATGTCCTAGGAAGACTACTTTGAGAAGACGACTACAGTCACTGCTGAACGCTGTGGTGTGCCTGCTGCGCACTGTTCAGCCATCTCCACTCAGAAACGGCTGGAATAACGGAAACAAAGGAGTGTGCTCACATCACCTGCTGGGCACTCAGAGCCGGGTTTACAGGGTACTCCCTGGGTGTTAGGCAGCCCTGTCTGCGCTGGATCCGGGCAATAGTAGCCAGGTGAGCAGGGATGACACTCTTCCAACGATTTTGCACCAGGCTGGATCCTGGAAGTGCCAGCTGGACAAAAGAAAGCATCCCCTTTACCAGGGCACCAGTATCCAGGGGGGCACGGATAATCCTCAAACCTGGTCAGACCTGTTAGGAAGAGAAAGGAGGCTGAATGGCCAGGAGCAGTTTAGAGAAGGGCTCTCAGCTCACTGTGAGCATGAATTACCTCTCCCTTATCTTAGGGAGTTTTATCAGGTCTGGAGGCGGGAAAGGGCTGGCTTTCACCTGGCACTTACCTGATAAAGGGCAGTGATAGCCCGGAGGACATGGCTGGCAATCTGTCAGGCTCTGAGCTCCCGGCTGCTTGCGGTAAGTTTGAGGAGGGCATTTCCGAGGGGTCAGGAGACCGCTGTGGTGGTCGCTGCCATTGCTCCAGAAGCAATAGTGTCCTGATGGACATGGATAGGCCTCTGAATCGCCTAACAAGCAGAAGGCAGGGCTTTAAGGAGTCATCCTGGCCATTGTACTTGGAACACCTTTCTTCTGTGTCCTCCCTAGGTGCTTTCTAAACTACTGCACCTACGTGTGTGATCCACCTCCACAATCCAAGCACTATTCTGACAGATGGCACACAGAAACGTTGGAGACTGGTTGTTATCTCAGGCTCTCCTACGTCTCCAGTGATCACTGGAACAGCACATTACATGAACGGTGTTAAATGCCTCTTTTCCCTGCAGACACTAGAACTCATCACTAGACACAGCGCGTCCTACTGCAAGGACTGCTCCACGATGCAGCACCTGGTACCAAAGCCAGCCTCACTGGACTCGGGAATACACGACTCTTGAAGAACAACTCCCATTCCTGCCCCTCACTGTTTACCCCCGAGTTCCAACCTGCTTTGCACCACCAGCCCGGTGGACAGGGCAGGCAGTCTTCTCTCCTCATAGCCCCTGGAACATCTCTAATAGTATTGGCAGGACATGGTGTAGGTACCTCAGATCCCTCCGGGCAGTAGAAACCTACATGAATGGACAGAAAGAGACGAAGGTAAATTATTAAAGCCCTCCAAGGGCAAAAATGATTCGGCAAGAGCCTCCTGTTGCACAGTCAACATCTAGGCACTGTTGGCATAGAGCCAAACCAACAGCCTTCGAACTTTTCTGGACTAGCAGCCTAGCACCATAAATTCAAGGTGGCCTTTCTGGTCAGGCACACCTCTTTGTTCAAATGATGTAAAACCAGAGGAAACCAACGAGCAATGCCAGCTTCAAAGAAGGGATCACAAGATAGCGTGCCAGATAACAGAGACTCTCCAGCTGGTTAGAAGCAAGTCAATATGCTCTTCTTTCAATACTACTGAGGTCCTCACTTACCTGCAGGGCACAGTCCTGCACACACCTGACCCCAGCGGCACCCAGACAGGAAGCGCCAGGAAAAGCTGTGGCCCTGTGGAGTAGATTGAGAGCTCCCAGCAAGGCAGAAGTATCCAGCAGCACACTTCCCTTCCAGCTGTCCATGCCTGCAGCAGAGAGGACAGTGACAGTTGATGTATGACACACTGCTAATGATTTGGTGCAGAAGCAGAGCAAGTATTGATGCAATGAACTCTGAATATCTGTAAAAAAAATAAATAACTTCTTACACCGATATAAGAGAAAAAACAGACCCATTTTTTCCACTTGTAAAAACATGCAGGTGTCTAGGGTGAGCCAGGCACATTGGAGTTCAAATTCCATGAACTTGGGCAAATTGCTCTGGATGAAATTGTGGACAACTTCCCACTGGGCTGGACTTTCTGGATTACTTCCACTTTTTCACAAATGATAACTATCTCTTTCAGATGCTTCTTTGTATCATGACAATGACATCAGACTGCTTTGAGAAGCCTCCCAAAACTCACAGATCCAACACCTCTATACTCAAAACCTGTATCTAAGCTTATGTTTCTTTTCCCTGAATGAGATGTGGTAGAGAAGTCGGGAGGAACTCAACATCAACTTATCAGCACAACACAAGGACGTCAAAATGCTAAGGAAAAGTAAGAAGATGCCAGATTGAAACAAATCCTGACCTGCAGTAGTGACCTGGCAAGCAAGGCAGGCATTCCTTCTCATTCCAGAGGCCAGTCGTATTCACAGGAGTGAAGGTGCCTTCAGGACATGTGAGAGGAACCCATGTGCCTGAAAGCAAGACCGCAGAGAACAGAAAGCTCTGTGAAGTCTGTTATGATCTGACAAGACCAGATCAGAACATAACCAACAACTCCCTTGTGGTGGCAACTATGCCCCATTTGCTCAGGGCCATCTGCTCTCCACCTGGCCTACAGGAAGACACACGTGAGGTTTGAACCACCCTGGGATCACACCACCTTTGAACCCTTGGCATAGCTAGTATGCACATTTCAGTGTACCTGTAGGACAGTAAGAATGTGGTGGGCAGCGCTTGGGGTCTCCTGACACCAGCTCCTGGCAGTAGAATCCTCTCCGGCATGGAATGCAGGAAGCAGAGCCCCTGGATGGCTGGTATTCCCCAGCAGGGCAGGGTGTTGGAAGGGCTGCCCCTGACTGGCAGAAGTGACCCTGGCAATGACAGAAGGAACAGGATTGCACGGAGATGGTGGCAATCTTAGGGTCTGTGTAAAGGGTGAATCCCGGAACTACCAAATCCTAGGGCAACACTCCCTGCAGATGTAACCAAGGTTTCAAAGGAGTGTGTGACCCTTTGCCACTGTGGAAAATGCCTCCTGCCCAGAGCAGACCCCTCTTTTTCACTGCCCAGCTGTCACTAAGCAGTACCTTAGGGCAGAGGAATGCTGCGGGGCTGATGGAGCTGAAGTTTGCTGGGCAGTAAAATCCCTCAGTACAAGGTCCTGTTGGAGAACTCAGACCAATGCTAGCACAGAAAGATCCAGGATAGCATGGCACACAGCTCTCTGGGGAGGCTCCACCTGAGGAGGAAACCAAAAACCAAGGTCAACGACAGAGAGAGATGAAAGTACACCCTGTACAGTCACAGCATCATCAGCACTTATTTGAACTGCTAACACATTGCCACCATCAGACTGATACCCTTCAGAGACCAAGGGGCACCTCCTCACCACGGCTGCCAGCAGTGAAATCCCCTACCACTGCGGACAGAAGAAGCCTGTAGGTCAAGTCGCTCTCACCTGTGGCATTGTTCAGAGTCCCAACTGGGCAGGCAACTGGGAACTGAGTACCCTCTGGACAGTAGTGCCCAAACGGGCAGGGCCCACTGAGGGGGAATGCAGGTGTCCCACGTGGAATGGCATCAGTAGCTCCTCCTTCACAGTAGTACCCAGCTGAACACAGACCTGCCACGGGATAACAGAGAGGGTGGCAATCATCAGCCCATGGCACCATGGTCAGGGAAGAGGCACTTCCTCAGACTCTCAGAAGTAGGCAGATAAGAGAAGAGAAACTGAAGCCCACCCTTGTCCTGTTTTATCACTACTGACATCCTGGGCCTTTGGTTTGCCTTGCCTCCTTCCCATCCATCTTTGGCCTCAATCACTTCCTCTTTTTACTTGCACTGACCTTATCTGGCATTTGCTTACCGTCTTGCTTCTCTAACTAGTTCCCTGCAGTTTTTTTTTTCCGTGGAAAGAGTTCTGCCTCCCTCCTTTTCATCTGTCCAACCTTTGCATTTGGGCCCCGTGACAATTACTCTGTGCTTAAATGGGAGGGGAAGAATTCAGTAGGACAGAAAAAAGAGCAATTAAAAGGTTTAAAAGCAAAGAAAGAGAAGGCAGAAAAAACTAAGGGAGACAAGGAAAGTAAAGCGGTAACATAAAAGTAACATCCAAAACAAATGCTCAGTTAAAACAGTGAAACAGAGAAATGACTGATAGGCACAAACTAGGGGAGAAGGGTGCCTTCCGACAGCCTTTAAGACCGCTGCTCAGTGAGATGTTTTCTACTTCCCCGCATCCTTCAGCCCTGACTTTCCAACCCCTGTGTTAATAACCAAACTCACCATCAGGTTCCCAGTTAGCATCTCCTCTGCAGTACCTCCCCACCGGGCACAGCTTGCAGGCAGTGGGGGCCAATGCCCCCTGCAAGGAGTTCAGCGTCCCCTCGGGGCAGGGCAGCGGGACAGCCGTCCGAGCTGGACAATAGAAACCTGTACATTGAGAGAGGGCAATCAGACCCTGCTCAACAGAGACAGCAGAAGTGGTGGGAACCTGCTCTAGCTCATGGCAAATACCCCATCCCCTGGACGGAACCAGCACTGCGGCTCAGCCAGGAAG
>NW_010431928.1:75879-81775 GCF_000710305.1 Buceros rhinoceros silvestris
GTAACCAGCACTGCGTCTCAGCCAGTAAGAGCGGCGCAGGGATCCATCGCACAGCTTCCCATCCACCTGGACGTGCTGCTCACCTCTGGGGCAGCGGAGTGGCTCAACAGTGGCAGCGCTGCCGCAGGTCATACCAGCTGGGCACGGCAGGCAGACACGCGCCCCGGGCCGAGGGCTGAACGTGCCAGGCTCACAGGGCAGTTCTAGCCCAGTG
This sequence comes from Buceros rhinoceros silvestris, assembly GCF_000710305.1. NCBI lineage: Eukaryota > Metazoa > Chordata > Aves > Bucerotiformes > Bucerotidae > Buceros > Buceros rhinoceros. Next base: position 76,094 of record NW_010431928.1, read on the forward strand.
CCTGCAGGACAGTAGAAGCCGCTGGGACATCTGTACCCATGAATCCCATCAGAAGGGCAGGGAGCAGAGTTTCCTTCCAGGCAAACATACCTGTAAGAGAGAGAATTCAGACCTGAAACAATGAGCTCACAGCACTGTTCAGAGGCAACAGATGGGGGAGGCACTAATTATGAATCAAGGGTCAGCACAGTAAGAAAAAAACCTTGAAAATGCAGTTTATTACAGTTTTGCCAACAACTTCCCCCCTGTGTCTGTAATTTAGTGCTTACCTAAAAATCCTGGTAAAAGGCTTTTTTGCATTAAGCTGACTGGAAAGTGTTCTCATTCTGGAAGGCAAAGCCTTTGAACATTGAAGTATTTTCACTTCAAAGCACAGGGCCCAAGCATTCAGTTCCTGCTGTCTTTGCTTAGCCTCCTTTATATCCTCAGTCTTCTTATAGGCTTCTGCTTTAATGCCATCCAGCTCTACACTGACTCTGCCCTCTACCACTTCCAACACCCTCACAGCCAGTGATGAGGAAATGTAAAAACAATTACAGTTCGTAAGAACTAAGCAACAAGGAAATGAGAGCCATGATCCCACGGTATGCTGTAGACATGGATCTCAAAGGATATCATTTCTGAAGAAGAAACAATTCCTATTCCTTAAGGCAAATGACTGAGCACAAAAGGAACAGCGCTGAACAAAAAGAACAGCAAAACTGCGGGTTTTTGCCTGGAAGCAAGATCTTTTGAGCCTGAACAGCAGGCTATGAAAGTGATGGATGCTACTTGGCAGAGGTGCTGAAAAACAGCCTGGGCAAAGCACAGATTGTACCCTGTCGGAGGGAAGAACTTCACAGATTTTGGAAGTCAAGGGTCATTCATAATCATGTAATATCCATTACCGCCCAGCCCAGAAAATCCTAACAATATTCTTACAGCCCAACGGTAACATCTTCTTAGGGTTAAGGGAATTTTTGGAAAGGCTTAAAATTCGACTCTGATGTGGCAAATCCATCTTACTTCCAAGAAGTCCGTTTCCATGGCTAATTATTTTTAGGCATTCCAAATGTAGCCCTCACTTGTATTCTGAGCTTAGCTTCAACTTCTAGCCAAATTTCATTCTGATTTTCTCTGCTACATTCAAGTGCCATCTGCTAACAGAAATCTTTCTCCATGCAATCTCATTACACTACAGTGAAATCACTTCAAAGATTCTCTTTCTCAGATAAAACAATCTGAGATGCTGTAGCCTCTTGCTAAGGGGCATAGTCATGAGACAGACAAATGGGGCGAACAGCACTTCTGTGCCGGCATCACACAGGCTGGAACCGCTGCCTTGCGGCTGGGTATTGCACCACCGTGTGGCAGAAGACATCTCTGCGGTTTGGTTAAGCTTTATTACAGACACCTTCCACAAGGCATTGGACGAGACATACTCAGGCCTGGTATCTTTTAGTTTGGATGCCCCTCTACTATACCCTACAGCAACCCTGCCACTGCCAAGTGACTGAATTTCTCACCGCACCCTGCGTTACACGGCGATGTCTGGGCCAGGTCAGACAACCCTGCCCCGCTGCAGTACCGTCCGGCTGGGCAGGGCTGGCACTGCTCCTCGGCCTCCAGGCCCATGACAGTAGAGAAGGACCCAGAAGGACAGGGCAGGGGATACCCTGTGCCACTGGGGCAGAAATGCCCTGCGGGACAGATGTCATTACCAGGCAGACCAAGGCTGGAAGATTCCACCTGTACCAGAAAAATATAGAGGAGAGACAAAGCGTTATTGAAGGATTTAGCACGATGGGCTACAGAGACAGGCTCTGACAGGGCACACGGGAGCCAGTCACACAAGTCTGCTGCCACTGAAACTAAATGAAGACCATGGCTGGCATAAAAAGGGCGCTGGCTGCTGAGGCATGGCTAACCTGTCCCTGATGGCACCTTTCGGAGGACATATTAGACAGCACACTCCAGTGCTCTGTGGAAGCACACTATGGAAGCAGACCTCTGGCCAGAGTTTGTTGGTAGGCAGCCACACATTCCAGCAGACATTAAAAGCAGCATGTCACTGCACCTAAGGAGGTCTCAAGGGGAGCAGTAAAAGGCATGAGCAACCCCACTCAGAGCAGTAATGCTTGGAAAATGTTACACCAGAAGCTACAAGACTGTGACAGACTGGTCTTTGTCCCCAGGTCACTAGTTTCCTGGGCTGCTGCCTGGCTCTCACTCACCCTGTGTTTAAAGGGGGCTGGGCTGATGGCTCCCTTTGCACAATGATAGCCCGAATAGCAAAATCCAGAAGGCTGTGATAGACCCGGTGCAGAGCAATACATGCCTAAAATGAACAGAAAAGCAATCTCAATGTGAGGGCCCGCACAGAAGGTCAGCAAACGAGTCAGTAACATGAAGGGAAAAGTCCCTCCACCTTCCCATGTATGTCCCTGGGTTTCTTTGGCCAAGTCCCTGCTTACCTCCTGGGCAGGGCTCACAGTCAGACTCGCTAACGGCACCAGTCCTGGGACCAAAGGTACCCTTCGGACATGGATGCTCTGTGCTGAAGTTGGTACCTGGCAGACAGAAGTACCCAGCAGGGCACAGTTCAGGCAGATGTGCACCGGAACCTAGGATAAAAAAAAACAGCACCTTGCTCAGGAGAGATTACAAGAGGCAACAGGCAATGTTGTTCTCTGTGAACATAGTCAGCATTTCTCTCCTTAGTTCAGCCACCTAGGACAGAGGATTCACTGTGTCTGCTTCTGATTTAGTTGTTCGGATTCCCATTGCAGTATGGAGAGAAGCAGCACTTCAGGGGAACTGCACTTCAGTGCAATACAGCTCACCCTAAGGCAGGCATCTAAAATGAGGAAGATACATTGCACCTCAGAAGAGCCTCTTTCTCTTCTTTTACCAGAGGGAGTAACATTGGAGCCATGGATGTCTCCAGAGGAGCTGTCTACAGGTTTATCAGAGCAATCCCATCTAGGAAGTTCAATCTCACCTGTGCAGCCATAATTTTTTCTTTTTTTTTGTGGCATGCATGAGTTGCCACACAGGAATATCTTTGTTACTTGTCTTTTCCTGGGCATGTAGTTTCTTTCCACAGATAGGAGAAAGATGTGGCTTCAGCCTACTTGTTCAACTACAACCTCCTATTCTTCAAAATGTGTTTTGACTTCCATTCTTGGCAGAAACTCCTGCACCTGCTTGTCCAGTCCAACCCATGTAATACTGGCAGTGGACAGTGATAGGCAATGGGAGTAACTGAAGTCTGGCCAGATGTTCTGCAGGCCTGCAGAACACAGTCCTTCAGAAGCAGTTTTTCCCAGCCCTACGACAGCAAAGCCTTTCTTTTTCCTTTGCCAGATGATCAAAGACAATGGAAACCCTTATCTCCTGGAAACATGATCTTCATATACCTGTAACAGAAGGTACTTATTCCCTGAAGCTCAGCCTCAGAGAACATCTTATTACCCAGGAAAGTCAGTTCTGAATTCTATGCCTGGAGGCAACACAGCCTCCAACTAAAATGTTCAGCTGTTATTCTGAGGCTCTCAGCTGTGGTTCCAGCTCTGCTATAAACTCCAGTTAGCTCAGTCAAGTCATTTCCTCCCTGTTGCTTCAGTTCCTCACCTGAGAAAGGAAAAGTCTCTTTGTCTCATGGAAGGTGATGAATGAACCTGTTACTGCCAGTGTGACTGCAAATACTTCTGTGTTGGGGGAGCAAATAAACATCTGGCACAGACAGATGGTGAGAACCCCTGAGAAGGAGCAGCTGTCTCCGAGTGGAAACCCTGGCTGCCAGCCAGTGCCAAGCACCTGTTTTCCAGGACAGTTTGCTTCCCTGAGAGGCTGAAGACATGTAAAACATCTAAAAGAGATGGCTAAGCCAAGGAAGAAAGATGATCTAATAGCAAGCAAGAAGTGTTATGGGTGACCTGAAACCGGTACAGAGAACCCAACAGCAGTTTGGGATGACAAATAATTCTGGGCATTACACTTCATGCACTTTCTGCAGAAACCACCACCAGCCAAAGATGATGTGTGGCACTTACTGAGTTTGTTCTTCCTGTATCTACTAAGGACAGGCTTGTAAGAAATACAGCTGCAGTGGGTGTCCATCTTGACTCACATTGCCTACACCCCCAGTTCCTGAACGCACCAGCAGAGACTCACCAGTGCAGAAGTATCCAGCTGGGCAGAGCTGACAGTCCGTTGACTGCCATTTTCCACTGTCAGAGTTGAAGGTTCCAGGGCTGCATGGGATCGGGGATTCAGAGCCTTCAGGACAGTAGAAGCCAGGGGGGCAGTGCTTATGATCTGGCTGTGTGGCTCCAAGATCACAGAAATACCCAGCATAACATGTCCCTGCAAGAAAGAAAAGTTTTGGCATTAGGTTTAAGCAACCAGAAAACATCAAAAAAATCCAAATGGTGAGACAAAACAGATGCTAGATGCAAGCAATACACACCGGAAACAGTGGCCTGGCCTTCGCCTTGGCAGAACTTCCCCCCAGGGCAGGGCAGACAGGCATTACGGTAAATCATCCCAGACCGAGGTAAAAATGTGCCAGTGGGACATAGCTCAGGCTGGCTGCTACCTGGTGGGCAGTAATGGCCTGCTGGGCAAAGGCTGCCTGCCTCGTCATTAATGGGATTGGGGACACGTGCCTTTGAAGTGCAGTAATACCCAGGCAAACAAGGACCGCTTGGAGACGAGAGCCCTAAAGAAAGAGGGGCATGAACTCAGATAAGCCAAAGGCATTACAGAAATCACAGCTTCTGGACTAAACAAACCAGACAAGCCACGTCATCACAATGATTTCAGAGCTACTGGCCTCTGCCTAGCTCTGTTACATAAAGGCTCGATCTACAGTTTCCATATTTACTTACACAACTGATTACCAGATCACAACCTCCCTTCCAGGTCACCTTTACAGAAGGGGCTGATCGGTGCCTGTTTTTCCACCAAGTGACAACCAAGAACCAGTAAGTCCTAGAACCCAAGCTGCTAAACCAAAACCAACTTAACCTGCCTCTTTGATTAAACTTACAAAAGATAGTTTGTAAAAATCTTTAAAATTATCACAGAGAATCTCTACTCAGAGGGTCCCAGAGATTACTACAAACACTACTTGAAAATCACAGGGAACTTTTGACTCTCCTAGATAGGAAACAGCCTAGGACTGTACTTAATTACACGATTCCTACCTGCTCTGGCACAAAATGTGCCTCCAGGACAAGGCTTGCATTCCCTGGGACTTCCCAGCCCACTTTGGTCACTGTAGGTGCCCTCTGGACACGGGTACTGATTGGCAGCTTTTGTTCCTGATGGGCAGTAATATCCTGCTGGACATTCTACTGGTTTGATGATACCATGTGAGATGTTCTGTTGGAGATCACCCAGGTGGTTTTCTAGGGCACAGAACCTACCAAAAAATCCAAGTCTTGCCTCAGTCCATGCTCTCCCCTGTTCTACCAGAGACTAAGAAATTTTTTTGCACAATAGCGACAGTCTAAGACTACGCAATAAAAGGAGAGCAAATTACTTGAAGGGAAACAAATGGAAAGCTAAGGTGCAACCTGTCCAGACCATTTTATCCATGTCAGCAGACAGACCTACCAGGCCTGTTTCTACGATACATGGGTTGCAGTACAGAAAATGACACAATAAAGGAAAAGGTGATACGAAAACTTACATTCC
>NW_010431928.1:81854-93575 GCF_000710305.1 Buceros rhinoceros silvestris
ATGTACTTCCTTTCTGGGCATGTTTCACACTGGCTTTTACCAGCCTGGTCCTGGTATTTTCCCGAGGGACAGGGTATGGGATCTGGGCTGCCAGTGGGGCAGTAGTGACCCACGGGACACAAATAGTCTAAGAGCAAAAAAAGAATTACCATTAGAGGAAGCAACACCACAAACCTGGAAGTGGAAGATTCGCTAAGATAAAAGCTTCATGAAGAACAACCCCCCCAGTTTTGTTCAAAGCATTGCTAAACACAGATCTGAGCAGCAGAGGCACATGTGCTGCACTCTGAACACCAACTTCACCTGTCACCGAACTAGGCTTTGAACTGAAGAGCCACACCAACGTGCTGCCCTTAACAGCTTCCAGAAAGCTGCAGGGACTGCGGCCTTTCGGCACTGTCACAGCGGTTCACTAGCTTCCTTTTCCCAGAGCCACCTGTATGTTTCTTATATATCAGGAGTTGTGTTTCCCTCATCTCTACTTCAGCAGTATTAAAGGGAGAATAGACAACTACATATAATCTTTCCCTCACTGACTCTAACAAAGGTGAAAATATCACAAAGAATAAACTCCTCTTGGAGTATTTTTTCAGCTTGTTTTTTGAATTGGTAAACTTCCCTCATTTTTTTCTATTACATTTACACACTCTTACCCACTGCTTAACCCGTGTTTCTTGGAACAATTTTTGGAAAATCTTGTTTTAAAATAAATAGCTAGCCATCTCTAAACATAACTTGGAACCATAAGTCAAGTCAGATTTCAAGATCATCTTGCCACTGCAAATAAAATAAAGAATGACTCCAAAGATTTCCTACCTGAGTGCTGGGCAGACAGAGAGCCCTCCGGGCAAAACCACCCTTCTTTACACAAGCCCTCTGGGGAGCTCTGACCACGCTGAGAACAGAACCACCCTGGGAAGCAGGCCTGGCAATCCTCTGCTGACTGGCCACCACGATGAGCCAAAAAGGAGCCTGAAAATAAAAAGTCACCAAAAGCACGTTCTCACGTCACCCCAGACCCTGCTGGAAGTGGCTATGGCGAGGAGCACAAGCTGCTCAGACAGTCGCTGTCTGGCTGCACTAGCCCCTGCTACCTCTTGCAGAAGACGCTAGCTGGATGGCATTCAAAGGGAGTACAGTCCTCAGCACTCCCTTAGGAGAGCAGATGACAGCCTTGCTGTAAGGGGGGTCTGTCAGAGATTGTCCTGGGTGATGGCTGAGGTGACTTCCTATTTATTTCTAGGCTGGGCGATGCAATCACTTGCTTAATATAACTACAGATTTAAGGCAAGAAAGGAATAAACATTCCACAGTCTTTCTCATTCAACTTAATCCTGTCTCACGAAAGGTGAAGTTGAAGGGCAGCTCCCACTGTGCAGGGAGGGCAGCAAAGGCTCTTACATGTGCTTGGCTATGTGGAGTCTCCTTCAGGAGGGCTCAGCAAAGAAGATCCCCCCCCCCAACAAAAGCTGCACAGCAGCACGCAGGTCACAGACTGAGGCTCCAGAGGCGGCTTTGCCATTACGGTCTGAATGCCCGTTTAGGACTGATAGTTCCAATAAGTCAGCGCTGGAGCAGAGGCTAAGCTTTCATGCTGATAGCAGCTGTCCCTTGGCAGAACATAAAGGCAATCTCCAGCTTAAAGCACCGAGGGGCTGCAGAACAACGGCACGGACTCAGACGTGCTCAGCAGCTCACCTGGACACTGGGAAAAGAAATAACAGCAGGCAGCAGCTGTCATCAAACCTACCTGGGGGACAGGGTGATGGAGAAGAACTCCCCGCAGGACAGAAGTGGCCTCGAGGACAAATGTTCCCCACTGCTCCATCCATGGGGTTTGGGAGCGTGGAGCTCCCCGTGCAGTAGAAGCCAGCCTCACAGGGACCTGACGGGGCTGCGAGCTCTGCAGTTGCACAGTACAAACCTGATGCAGGAGGCAGAAGCAAGGCCATCATTGCAGAGACACGAGAACCAGACAGCCGCAGCGTCAGACTGCGACTGCCTACTGATCTTGGCAAAAGGCAAAAGAGTACATACACACAAAAAAGCCGACCCAACCTAAAACACCTGTGCAGGAAGAAAGACTCTTCTCTTACCTGGAGTGCAGGGAAGTGGAAGAAATGAACCAGCAGGACAAAAGGTTCCTGCTTGGCACAACCCCAGAGATCCAGAAGCCGGAGCTGCCACGCCTGCTAATGGAAAGGACACAGGCTGAGCTGAAACCTAAGAATTGCAAGCACTCTGTCTTATCTGAAGACCTCAGGGAGAGTAGAACTAGAACACTAAATTAAGGGAACTGAAAAGGAAAAGGAAGCCATCCTGAACCTGGTTGGGTCCTTGAGGTGACTTAACACCACCTCCTCAATAATAATCATCATTGTGCTTTACTGTTCCCCTTCGTACCAGAGTAATTTCCAGGCAACACTGGTTTGCTTGATGCAGATCCAGGTGGACAAAACCATCCAGGCATGCAGAGTCCATCTGGTTTTTCGAGGCCTGGCTTGGAACAGACCCTTCCAGGAGGACACAGCTGGCACTTAGAAGCGTCCCAGATATTTAAAGCTTCACTGTAGGTTCCAGGGGGACAAGGATACTGTGTGGCAAATCCTGTATTCCTGGGGCAGTAGTGACCTAGGAAAGAGAAGAGAGGTTTCATAAAGGTTAACACGTGCTGGTAATAGCCTAGAAAAGATCCCCGACTTGCATGTATAGCATTTTCCTATTCCTTTTCTGAGAAGAACTGATCCCAAGCTGCAACGGTCGGCCCACCTTGCAGTTCATCGCTACTCTGTGATAGCTACGTCACATTGGCTTTGACCAGGGTCATTGGCCCGTCCAGTGGAAGAGATTTGTGCTTCACACAACCCAGCTGAATGACAAATCTGTTCCACTATCTGCAAGGGCATCTGCTAATCCCTTAAACAGAATCTCCCAGAATAAGTGGGTAGGTGTGATGACACCCACCTGCAGGGCAGTCTGAGCAGTTTGTGGAGGCACTTGTGCAGTAAAAGCCTTCTGGGCAATCCAGACACTGCGCCGCACTCCAAGATGGGCTGTAAGTCCCTGCAGGGCACGGCTGGGCTCTGCTGCTCCCCACCACACAGTAATGTCCAGGTGGACATGGTCCTCCACTGACTGTTGTCTTTGAAGAAAAACACCATAGTTACAGCCTGCAAACTCAGGGGGTGGCCTTGCAAACAGTCTATGTCACATTCTAACAGTGAAGAGAATTAGACATGTAGTATGAAATCCTGTGCTCATCCCTCAGTCTTTAAGGCTGCACACCCATCTTTTCCCAAAAATAAGGGACCAGAGTTCTAACCGTAACAAAGCTCGCTGAGCTGGCCCTTCACTATCTGCAGAGAGCTGTGGCATAAAACCAGGGTCTTTTTGAGTTGTCATCTTCAAAAGATCTTACTGTATTTTGCCTTGGAGGAGGGCTGACAGGACGCGGCATTCTAATCAAACACATGTGCTCCCAGCAGCTGTAATTTTAATCTGACAGGGCATTCCTCTCTGCTATGCAGCACCAACATGCAAAGACAGAACTATTTTCAGTCAGCTTTGAGGCATAAAAGCTGAAGGAGAGCCAGGTGTATTTTGCTTCTCTAGCCCCTTTTACTATCCGTAAAGCAGAGGTACCTGATATAGAAGATACTGCAGTAAGGGAGAGTTTCATCGGGCACAACAGAACCAAGGTGACTGTATGGTTCCACAGATATGACATTTTACACTATTTACACCACGAGCACAGCTTACCCTGGGAGGTTTAGGAGAAATGGTTCCTCCACTACAGTAGAATCCAGCCTCACATAATCCAGCTGGGGACATGAGTCCAGTCCCATTGCAGAAATACCCTGAAATTAAGAGGGACCACAAAATGACCGTAATGATATCGGTCACGCTAGACAGACAACAGCAAATACACACGCAGCAGGGAAGTCATCACTGAGGCATTAAGTTTGATGACATCCACATTCTACTCTCCTGGGATGCTTTCACCGGGAATGCGGAGCTTACAGGCCTGAACAAAGACCATCCCTCATACCACCTCTAAGTACGAATGCATCTAGAGAAAGGGTGGGAAGGGCTGCTCACAGCACACTGAGTATCCTCTTACGTGGAAAACTAGCATATTTAGTCTCTCCATGCTCTGCTTAATATCTCTCTCCAAGAAAATAGTTGCCTGCTCTAGAACCACAAAATTTCTCAGAAACCCTAAAAATGCTGATGTCTGGCTATAATCTTGCTAATCCTTTTTTTCAGTATCGTACCTGCATCACACAGGAGACAGTCCTTGAGCCCAGTATTCCCAGTTGAGTTGCTATAATAACCAGGAGGACACGGCTGTGGAAAGGCAGAGCCCACAGGACAGTAGGTTCCCTTTGGGCACATGTTCCCCAGAAGACCATCAGTAGGTGTTGGACTAGAAACGCCTCCGCTGCAGTAGAACCCAGCCGAACAGGGCCCTGTAACATGCGACTGCCCCGCAAGTGCACAGTAGTGCCCTGAGAAAGCAAAGCAATGCCATTAGCACTGGGAGAAAAAACCAGAAAGGTATTGCAGAGAGCAAGCTACGCACTTACACAACTCATCCTCTGAACCACTGAAGATCAAGAACATTCCACATACATTTTCACACATTCTCCTGTCACCATGCTTATTTGCTGTTTACCTGGGTCACAGGGAGTGCAGTGAGACTGCAGGCTGCTCCCTGTCTGTGGGCTGTAAGTCCCCGGAGGACACGGGAACTGAGTTGCTGAAGCAGTGCCAGTAGGGCAGTAGTGGCCAGCTGAACATTCATTCTCCAAAAAGGAAGAGGAATTTTTGGGACAAAAGAACCTGGTCCAAAGAGAGATTTCAAAAAAGGAAGTAAAAGAAATTATCTAGCAATATTCTATCCACAAGCACCTGAATATACCTTAATGGTGGGACTAGCTAGTCTAACGGGGCTGCTGTGCTGTACTGACCACAAAAGAAACCTCCTTACACATATTACTACTGCATTCCCGGCTGTTTCCTCATACACCAAATTGATGGCATAATTGCAAAAGCCACAGAGACATAATTTTCTTAACTTGAGTCATAACACATCCAGACTGTGATTCATCAACTTGTAGAAGTTAATCAAGGTCAAATCCAGACAGTAATTGGAGATTAATTCCCCAAGGAAAAGCCAGACTCAGCATCAGGAGATAAACAAGATCCTCTTCCCTTTCAACAGGCCTTTGCCAGCCTGTTGCCAAGTGAACCATCTATTACTGGTCACCAAACACAAAAAAAGTTTATGGTGTCAGTGGTTTCTTTGCTCACAATAGCCTTCTCATCTAAACTCCCTTCCAGTGGAGTTCCAGCAAACCTGGCCTCATAATCAACTATACAGCATTGCTAAACAGAGCTCAGTATTGCCTCTGCTTCCTCACAGGGCCAAGTGCTTTTCAGTGGTAAAATAACTTCTTTTCCCATTGCACACTGCTCCATGATGGCTGGATAAACAATTATTTCCAACAGTCTCTTACTCATACATACAATGCTCAGCTCACTGTCTCACTCTTACCCTTTAGGACAAGGGAGGCAGCTGGCTTGCCTCTGTGAAGGGTTATAGGACCCTGCGGGACAAGCAATTGGAAGAGCTGTGCCCTTGGGACAGAAATACCCTGGAAAAGAGAGAACAGATCAGAATCATCAGTCTCTGGAAAATCAAAGGCAAACCAGACACTTGAGTAGGACCGTTACTCACCCTGGGGACACGGCTGTGGCTTCTCACCAGAGACACAGTATTCACCCTCTGGGCAAGCATGGCACTTCTCTCCACGGGTGTGTGGCATGTAGGAGCCAGGGGGGCACGGCACTGGACCCCTGGATCCAAGAGGACAGAAGTGACTGACTGGACATGGGGCTCCTGAGAGGCCATCAGTGGGAGTTGGTGTCTGGGCCCTAGTGACGCAGTAGTACCTGCAGTCATGAATACAGGAACATACTCCCTTTATTTCAGAAGGGTAAAGACGACCCCTTGCAGAACACCTCTTCTACAACCGAGCACATAAGTGTGCTTGCCCCTCTACTCACCCTGGGCTGCAGTGGCCAGAGGGGGTCCTCTGCCCAGAGCCGTTGCAGTAATACCCCCCCAGGCAGGGCTGGCAGTCTTGCAAACTCCCACTGCCTTCGCTGCCAGACCATGTGCCAGGAGGGCACTGCAGTGGGAGGGGTGCACCTGGCAAAATCAATTGCACCTGAGTGAGGAAATGCCACCCCAAGCTTTCTATGAATAAAGAAAAATTACGCGTTAGCAGAGCACTCTACCTTCAGGACAATAATGACCAGGAGGACAAGGAAGTCCTGATTCTCCATCTTGAGGGCTTCTTACTCGGGCACCACTTTTGCACCAAAATCCCTGAGCACAATCCCCTAGGAAACAGAATAATATATACAAAATACACAAATGTCTTCAGACAATGGTACATAACTACAAATCTCCAAATACAGACTGAAATACAGTCATCTGCTGTGCCATCGTGCAGAGCCACTGCCAGGCTACAGATGAGCGATGTAGCAGTCATCAAGCCGAGGAGCTGCTTGTAACTGTGAGGAGTGCAGGACTGGTAGCAGATGCCAGACTGACAGTTCCTAGATAGGGCAGCACTTAGCTCAGACTGAGCACTGCCGCCTTATTTGGGGAAGCACTTAAGCAAACATTTCTCTTTAGACACGTATTCAACACACTCTCAAGCAAAGCCCGAAACATTAAGAATTTTAGTGAACTGCTTTGCTGAATTAGGGCCTTTATTTCTACAGGATGAGGAGCAACAAAATATCATCAGTACCAATGTGAAAAAACAATCCTGAAAAAAAAGTAGAGATGTCATTGTTGGATATTTTACCCTCTCTCCCTCTGCTAATCATATGAGCACCAAGTATGTGAAAGGATCAGGTCTTCAGGGACAAGGCTGACAAAACTAATTCAAAAAAAAAAAAAAACCGCTTCATAGATTTGACACTGGAAAACTCCCCATTGGATTTTCTGAATTCTAGTTCTGCAGTCTCTCTCTTACTTCTTGCTTAGAAAAAAGGATCTTTTTCTTTCTCAGGAAGTTCTTGACAATGGAACAGTTCACCTGAGCTGAGATCAGAACCCTAGAGCCCTAACTCCAATCCCTGGTGCCAGCCACCAGCCACTGACATGACTCTCCAGCAGCAGCAAACGTGCTCAGAACGGCAACAGACCTGTTGGGGCAGCAAGACCAGAGAGTTCACAGTATTTTCCGGGTGGGCATCTTTGACATTCCTTGATAGACTTCAATTTTTGTCTTGGTCCGAAGGTTCCTGCAGGGCAGCTGTACTGAGTGCTCCGGTTGGTCCCTGGCAGGCAGTAAAAACCTTGCGGGCATGGATACAGGGTGAAATCAATGACTGGCCCTTGCTGGCTGTCACAGTAATAGCCTGCAGTGAAGACAGAGGAAGGAAAGCTAAATTAGCCACTGAGAGATGCTAGCTGTTGAGGTGCTGCTCATTAGAAGAGAAGCCACCTAATGGGTCCTCCCAGGCACACAAAGCGCCTCACTGGCCACTTAAGAAATGAATCTATTGATGACCTTAAATTACTATTGGTCTGAATCACACTCCTGCTGGGACAAATACACATCAAAGCTTTCCACTTGCTGCACTCTTCAGAAGGAAGTTTACCACCCAGTGGTCCCCAGAACGCAGGACAGAACATTCAGGTGGCACAGGAAAATGCTTAAGGACACAGCATTGATCTCTGTTTCCTTTCAGTTACTGAAACCCTTCAAATAAAGTTTCCCCACTGAATATCAGAGCCTTCCCTTGCCAATACTCAAATTGTTCAAAACACACAGAAGTTACCTTTTCTGCTTTCACATCTGAACTGTTTTAACCACTAAAGGCCTCTTCTCACAGAGCCAGAAATTGTTCTTCTCCAGTTGAGAAGGAAACCACCAAAGCAGGCAGCAAAACTCTACACCTTCATCCATGGGAAGGCTTGAGTCAATGATAATCATCTCTTGTACGAGGGATGCACCAAATAACATATGGGTATCGCAAAAAGTTTAACTCCTGTTTTCTGGATGCCTGTGGAGGTTACAGCACCTCTCTGACTCGCCGACAGATCTCTCAGAAGGGGAATGGCTTTCCCACTCAGACAGTGACTCTCAGAAAGACACGATGTTGATCTTGCCCCATACACACCAACACCTGCTCCTTTGAGCACGGTCCCAGAGACTTTGTCAATCTGCAGTGCAGTGGAGTTTATTCTTGACTTACCTTCCCAGCACTCTCCAGTTGGGGCACCGAGGCCAGGTACATCGCAGTAGAAGCCAGAGGGGCAAGGCTGGCACTCGGAAAGCGTTCTCCTCCCTGGAAGGCTGGAAAAGGTGCCAGCTGGGCAGAGCTTGGGTACTGCTGATCCTGCCACTGTAAGAACAGAAGCAAAACAGAGAAATCAGCAATGGAAAATGAATGAGATCGCTGCATTCAGGGGTTGGATGAGCACACAGCAGCATGGAAACAGCATCAGTGAAGTTTAATTTTCCACTCATAGATCAAACAGTCCTGCATGGGAGAGGACTCATTATTAGCTTCATTTTACCAAGGGGAACAGAGGTGAAGCTAAATACGTTCTAGAGACAGACAAGTTGAGGCATTGAGACCAATAAGTCACTTAACACTTTCAAAGAACAGGCCAGGGGAAGAATTTGGGACTTTGGGCACTCTGAGCAGATCCTAGCAAGCTGGCCACCACACTCTCAAAATCGTCCATCTGTGTTTCAGATCTTACATGACATGAAATTTTCAGTATTTCAGATATTATGTGACACAGAATCTTTAGTCCTGATTGATGCTGGATACTTACTGCAGTAAGTCCCCACAGGGCAGATATTCCCAGTCACACCATCTGTTGGTTTAGGGAGAGCTGCTCCTCCTTTGCAGTAAAACCCAGCAGTACACTCCCCACTGGGGACAGACAGACCTGGAAGACAGATTACGGCACTCAAACTACTAAGTCAAAGGGAGAAAAGCAGGAGAGACAACCACTTGCAGCCTCCCTCTGGGAAAACATCGCAAGGCAACACCTGAGCCCCATTCTATGCTAATCCAGGGAGACACCAAAGGCCTCGCGCAAGCCCCATTCCAGCTCTATGGACGTATCAGGATAAAACCACCTCCAATTTAACACACTGAAAGGACAGAAAAGGAGGAGGAGACAATGAAGCAGAAGTCAGGATCCCAGCACCTGCAGGGTCTGCAGAGACAGAGAATACAGGGGGTATAACACAGACCTCTCTGACAGGAGACCCGATTCCCCATGTCCATGAACCTATAACGACGTGTGTTCACACTGGCCCTCTGAAGATGGGAACATGGCCACAGCAGCAAAGTGACTCGCTCAAGGTCACACAGCAAATTCTGGGCCAAGTCAGGTTTATCACCCTGAACTTAGCTTTAGGGTCCTCTAACAAGTTCTTAAATACCAACATTTCCTTGTCCACACAAAACAGATCACTCCTGCTCTTCAAAGCCACTAACCTGAGGCATTGCAGTAAAACCCTGGAGGACAAGGAAGAGGCTCTGGGCTTCCTTTGGGGCAGTAGAAACCAGCTATGCACTTCCCTCCAGTGGCAGTGGCTGGACAGAGGCAGTTGGCATTGGTGTAGTTATCCAGATCAAAAGGCTGTGAGGTCCAAGCAGCTGAGATGCAAAACCAACCTGAGAACAGAAAACATGACTGAGAAGCTCCAGCAATGACAAAGCCCCAGAAGTTATCATGAATAAACCATCTGGGATCGTTGTGTGTGTCACGTCCACACAGTGCAACCATAAGCACACAGAATATAGGACAGGCTGATGCCAGCAAAGTTTAACACCAAGATGGCATGACTTCCTGGGCAGTAGGACACACAATGGTGCTTCTGTACAATACCACATCAGCAAAGGTGATAAGAGATCTTGGTACCTTAAGTTCCGTACTTTTGCTTTATGGTCACTGGGCTCAATTCAGTTGCCTAAGCAGGTTCGGAATGTCAGATGCAGAGTCAACTGCTTGTGGCTACATGAAGTCTGTAACCATCTGAACCAGCAGATGGAAATCAGGTGGATGCCCAGGGTGTCTTCAATCGTATTAGATGCGTGCAGTTAGGCAAGTGAATCAAGCACGCAGTCTGGAAGGGCTGTGGTAAAAGCTGCAGGATATAAGCATCAGCCTCCCAAACATACTGCCCAAGTGCTGTGCTGTGCAGTACAGCAGCCAAACAGATCCAGACTCACCCGCATCACACTCGCCTGAGGCAGCTGTCAAGTTCTCCTTCCCACAGTAGTGCCCAGGCGGACAGGGCAAGCAGCTATCCAAGCTCTGTGTCATCGGATCAGGGTTATAGTAGCCCCGGGGACAGGGAAACTCAGTAGCGAACCTGGTGCCTTTGGAATAAAGAGAGCAAGAACCTCTCATGGACTATAAACACTGTCTTGGCTATTAATCCTGCTGTATTACTTCACATCATCTTTACAAGTTTATCTCATAGCTGCTCTCCACAGAGCACAGCTTGCCCTTCGTGGCCCAGAGTTCCTGGCCGCTGTTTAGTATGCCACAGCCACATCTATTGTTTAAAAGACTGGGGGATTTTTCTGAGAAGACCCAGACTGACACTTAAAGGTTTTGTTCACAGAGATCATTTCTTGCCTTTAAGAAGAAGGATGTTTCAGCCTGACCAGTGGACTGCCTTGTCCCTGGGCCCATCTCACCTTTGGGGCAGTAAAAGCCAGCTGGGCAAGGATTCATACTGTAGCTGGTGGTATTTTCTGGGCAGTAGTAGCCTGCAGCACAAGGGAAGCATGCAGCTTGTCTGGTGAGGTTGTTGTAAGTCCCTGCAAGGCAGGGTAAGGGAAAGCTGGTTCCTTCTGGGCAGAAGTGGCTCACAGGACAAGGGCCTCCTTTCTCCCACATACCTAGGACACAGAACACACGGCCAGTAAGGATGCTGCTGAGGGAGGGACAATGCCAGCAAAGGGAGCTAACACCCCACTGTTGAGGATCTGATCTTCTCCGGGATCCCAGAAGATGGCATGCACACCACAGTAACCAGAATGACCACTGTATCCCAGCTTTGGAATTATTCAGTGCTACGTCACCATGCCTCTTCCTTCCTTGCTGGGAATGATTATTTCCGAGACACAATAAAATGACAAGGGGGAATCAGGCTATGCCCACTACCGGCAGGCACCCATAACTTTCCCAGTATCACATTCAATAACACAGACTGACAGACCAGCTGCATCTTCATCCTTGGCAC
Source organism: Buceros rhinoceros silvestris (assembly GCF_000710305.1). Taxonomy (NCBI): domain Eukaryota; kingdom Metazoa; phylum Chordata; class Aves; order Bucerotiformes; family Bucerotidae; genus Buceros; species Buceros rhinoceros. The sequence continues at coordinate 93,158 of NW_010431928.1, forward strand.
GTATGCATTGCTATCAATACCTCAAGCACCATGGATACAGGGGCCTGCATGACTGCCCTGATAGGCAGGGGCAGAAATACCAGGGAAAAACGGTGGCATTTTTAAAGCTACCTGTTGCCAAAACCCGTAATTATTTGATGCAGGCCGATGAAGACACCGACGTTCACCGAGTGCAGCTCACCAGCTGGTGATGGCAAGGAAGCTCCAGACAGGCAGTAGTATCCAGCTGAGCAGGGTCCCGAGGGCACCGTGAGGCCAGCAGAGCTGCAGTAATAGCCAGCTGGACAGACTGTGCAGCTGGAGTCCTGCCCGTTGTAGAGCCTGGTGAGAGACATAAGCAGGCTTTCTGTTGGCAGGGGTGCAAGTTCAGTAGGTAGACCCCGGATGCTTACACCTCTGGCCAAGTGAAACAACCAGG